>NC_039262.1:11737304-11870523 GCF_003368295.1 Carassius auratus
GATCAGCATTT
Source organism: Carassius auratus (assembly GCF_003368295.1). Classification (NCBI taxonomy): domain Eukaryota; kingdom Metazoa; phylum Chordata; class Actinopteri; order Cypriniformes; family Cyprinidae; genus Carassius; species Carassius auratus. Next base: position 11,737,316 of record NC_039262.1, read on the forward strand.
TAGAATCATTTCCGAAGGATATTGTGACAGAAGACTGGCTGCTTAAAATTCAGCTGACATAACAGGAAAAAAAATACATTCAAAAATATTAAAATAGTTGCTCTAAACTAATTTTACTATATTATTAATCAAATAAATGCAGCATATATATATATAGCACTCGTCAGAAATGTAGCACGCCTTTCCATAATTGCAAGCTTCTTCTTTCAAAATAAATTTAAAGACCGTTAATAATGTCCTTATTTGTACACACATAATTTGTACACACACACACACACACAAACACACACACACACACACACACACACACACACACACACACACACACACACACACACACACACACACATATATATATATTATATATATATATATATATATATATACACACAAACTATTTCTTCCTTTTTTTTTTCTTTTTTTTTTGGGTAAGAGTAAGAAGCTCTTGTTCCAGACATCGTGCCTTTCATTCTAACATAAGGAAACATTTCTGGAATCTGCATCTGTTTATGTATTTCAGAGGGGACATTAATTCATTTAAACTGCAGATAGAGATGTATAAATAGGCCAAATATTTTGTTTTAAACATAAAAAGTTGAATACTGACATTTGAAATAATTTAAAACATGGGAAAAATAAATAGTCGAAATGTGAAATTAAAACCACCAGTAGGTGACAGCAATTGAATGTTAATGAATTCAACCAATTCATTCAAACAGCTGATTCATTCAAAACCAAAGCATTTGACTGTTTTAATGCGTGAATTACTGAATAATTTATTCTACCGATTCGTTCAAAAGCTGATTCATTCAATAAGTAAACACTGTATATTGCTCAGAGACGCAAAACAGTGCTGTGATCTTTGTTTGGAACTATTGTCGTTAGCATAATTGAGCAAAAACCAGCAATATTATGTTTTTATAAAATATAACTTATATAAAATTACTCTTTCTGTGATATAGATTAAGTTAACTAGGCCTACATTAAAATATAGAAATATAAAAAGCATACAGAAGCATTTTTGCCGTCTACAATTTAAAATGCCTGGAATATTGAGTTGTAATAGACTAATAAATCGATGTGTGTGCACTCTGTGTGTGATTTGGTGATATAGCCTACTTGATAACGTCAGATTGCACATCATTACAACAACACTTAGCATATTATCACAGACGATGCTGTATCGCACACCTGACGTGACTTGAGTGGAACTTGAAATAATCTGCGGTTGTGTGCGGCGCGCACTTGTTTGCACATGAGCAAAGGTGTTTTTTTAGGAGTCTAATTTGCAAACGCCAGACCACTGATTCATCAAACCTGCTTTCCTGCAGTCTGTATTTTGTAATAAGTAACGAATATACTTATTGGAAATGTATCGTCGTAAAAGTAATATAATTAGGAAATGTAGTGGAGTAATAATAAAAGTTGGCTGAAATATAGAAAGTCAAGTAAAGTACAGATACTCCCAAAAAAATACTTAAGTACTGTAACAAAGTATTTTACTTTACACTACACCACTGCCTTTCGTCACTATCATGTCAATTGCTGCAGAGATGATCTATAGTTTCAGAAAGTATACCACATCCTCCAAAACCTAGCACTCAAAACCAACCCACAACAAAAGGAGTTGCACGGTGCAAATTGCTTTCAGCACTGATTTGGTTGGTGCTTTTGCAGAGTTAAGTGATAATGCCACTATTTTGCAAAGTGAACTATGCATATAAACAATGCTATCAACTGGCACAGTTCATTCGAAAGTTCCCCCACATTGTTTCACTTTAAAGAACTAAACTGCTCATCCACAGAACACAGCAGACTGACTAACAAATGCCTAATGAAATATTTATATCCTCTTATGTAATGTCAAGGTTTGGTTATAAGCAGTGAGAAAAAGTGTAGGTGTGACGATACGTTATATGGTCTGATATTTGTCAGATATCTTTAGTATAAATGACAAGGAAATGTCCGTTTCTGAAGCCAAAAAACAAACCAGTATTTTGGCTTTTGCAAAGAAATGTACCAGACTATACAGCAGAAAACATGACAATATCCATGTGCACAAGCCACTTCACCCCCTCCTTACGGAGAAATCCAATCTAACGTCTCATGTTATTTTATAGAGAGGTAGGCCTATTATTTTCACAGATAAAACCCCAGTGACAGAGCTATCCTTCACCACTGATGATTGCAGCTTATTGCTGTGAATCAGTACAGAAATATTTTCCTAACAGCTTTCCTCTTGGCACACTCTTCACGTGGATGCTGTATTTTTAGTTACACAATTGAATCACAAGAATCAAAGGAGAGAACTGACAAACAATCAAAACTTCAGAAAAAAGTTGTGGAAAATTCTGCTCCGATTCAAAGCAAGCTTTGTGAACAACGTGTAGGTTAATTAATGTTGATTATCACATAAAAAATAATTGTGATAATTTGTGATAAAATAAAAAGAAAGGACAAAGAAAAATGGAAAGGAAAAAAGTAATGAAATCTGGGCCAGCAAAGTACTAGGGGGATTCAGAAGACAATTTTATATATTTTTCATATATTTTTTTGTACACTAGGCCTGAAAGGCTTAGGGGTACGTTTTTTTTAAAGAGATATATTTTTTTGTATTTGGCGAAATTAATAAAAAAAAAAAAAAAAAAACACTGTTTCCAGAAAAAGGAAATTTAGACGCAAAACACTTTTTATAATTTATAATAATAATACATTTCCTGAGCAGCAAATCAGCATATTAGAATGATTTCTGAAGGATCATTTGACACTGAAGACTGGAGTAATAGCTGCTGACAATTCAGCTTTGCCATCACAGCAATAAATATATTAAAAAGAAAACAGCTATTTAAAATTATAATATTTCAAATTTTAACTGTTTTTAGTGTATTTTCGATTTCTTGGAAATCATTTTTATTCAAAAACATTAAAAGACCTTACTCTGCATTAACAATAATCCTGTAATCCAGACTATAAATACATGACTTGAAAAAAAGTGACCAAACTGACATAATTTGACTGAAACTTCTCTCTCCTTACAGACGGATTGCTCCAGCGACAGTGAGAGCGAGGACAACTTCATCGTCATCCCTCCTCGCGATCACCTGGGCCTCGCTATCTTCTCCATGCTCTGTTGCTTTTGGCCTCTGGGCATTGCTGCTTTCTACTTTTCTCAGGGGGTAAGTGCAGAGCCCACCAACCAAATCCACAGCCTCACCATTAAGCCTGCTGAGAATCTGCTATAAACACAAGAGACAGACAAGATGAATTCTTCAACACTTTTCATCTGTGCCCTGCAAACAAGCCTGTAATCTCATGAGAGAAAGAGTTTGTGATCTCTTTCAGCTCCCTCTAATAATACAGAACAGGTGCCTCATTATAATACCCATCATACGAACAAGCAGCTCTCCTTTGTGTGACTGTAAAATAATCATGCACTTCTCTAAAACAAATAGTGTAAACATGAATCCACAGATCAGATTGGTGTGACGAGCACAGGCCATGTTTTCAGCTCCATTTTCACATTCAAAGCAATAGATATCTATTTTTCTACTATGGAATGAGCCGTTTTATTCTTATCTGTAATTTAGTCTGTGGCAGACACGGGCAGAGTGAATTATTTTGTCAGGAGCTAAGTGAATTCTCCCAGAGTAATTATAATGATGGTGGTGTTGTTCAGCGAAGGTTCTCCAGAATGCAACTTCAGTGTGTGTGTGTGTGTGTGTGTGTGTGTGTGAGGAGGATGGAAATGAGATCTGCTGAAAATGTGAATGTTTTTGACCCGTCTCCTGGCTAGGAATATTCCTCCGAGAACATCCTGAACGGATTTTCTCACTTTCCCCGCGGCACAGGGTTGAATGTTCATGAGGAATGTCGCCAACCATTTGCCTCCAACTCCTCCTTCCTCTCAGCATCCACCTCTGTCTCACTCCTACTGAATGAGAAAGTGACTTTGTCTTCATTTTCTAACTAATTAAGCTCTTGGAATTGTATAGAAATTTAAGGATGTTGATATAAACATCAGTATTAGTTCTACAAAAGGCCATTACACATACAGTAGATGTAGAATGCAGGGCGAACTTATCTGGATAGTTTTCAGTTTTTTGATTATATTCGATCACAAAGTTAATTTAATCCTAAATGGCTGAAAGTGGCGATTTTAAAAGGTAAAATGAGCCATCATTCTGTTTAGAACTTAGAATAGAATTTAGAAGCACCGATATAACAACTGCATAGAAATCAATGCGATAGATGGATGAATGGAATGGATTTTAACATGGCAACTTAGTTGGCGTACCAGCCCTGGCGTGTCCAAACAACCGATTATTGACTGCTACAAAATGTAGGAGTGAAAATCAATAATGATTTCCCTGGACTACAGGGTCAGATGCAGTGACAAAGAGAGCAAGACGCCTCCGACAGTGGCAGCAGACGTGTGTGACTGGCAACTCTTTCCACTTTTCTCATGAGGATACTAAAATGGACAGCAGATTCCAAAGGGTTGTGACACAATCACACAAAGCGACTGTTGAAAGCATGTTTGCTTGTTTATAAGTAGCAGACACCATGCTGTGGGGAAATAATACAACGTTGTGCATAATAGAGTGGGTTTAGTTATCTGCACGTTCTACAAGAATTCACCCCATTAAATTCATGCAGCCCTTGAGCCATGTTCTTGGTAAATGAGCATCATAGTAGAACTTAATTATTAATTTGAACAGGGAAATGGATTGATTAAACTATTACATGTGGCTCCATAGGCCTCGCTTTTAAAGAAATGAAGGCAGTGTGATGTTCTCTTTTTAAGCCTAATAGCTCTCAGCACAGTGTACTTCCAGCATGGGGTTAAATGGAAACAGTAAACATTATATAAGGCCATTCAGTAACATGTCATTTATTTCAAACACACGGGGGGGTAATAGTACAAGGCTGAGTGTTTTACTCTACAAGACAACTGTTTTGCTATTTACCGAGAGAATTGCAACAGCTGCATCATAAGCGAAAATTTTATTTTCTTCTGATCTCTGTATCACATTTGGCTCATCCCTCCTGACACCAATGTTTATAACAAGAAAGAAACAATGCGAGAAGTTAGTTGCTGACAAACACAACGTCTGTGCAATGCCGGCTACCGCTTTCCCTCGCTTCTCTGCTGCATCACTGATCATGACGGAAACCTCAAAGGTGTTTTTTTAAGGAAATTTCACAAGGTGAAAGCAGCAGGGACAAAGCAAATGACAATTATAACAAAAACATAAATATCAAGTGTTCCCAAAAGTAAAAAACAAAGATCTTTAAAGAAATAAGTACATAAACAGTACAACTGCCTAGTAGTGAATTGAGTGTATTTACTGAAGCTGTACCCAACTTTATTATAAAGGATCTTTGTTCAGTTTGCAAGTTGGCCATCATAAGTCAAATATTTCTGAACAATGCTCACTCATCTAGGTTAGGTTATTTTTAAATTTTTTATTCTCTTTTAATACAACCCAGATTAATGATAATAATAATAATAACAACATTCATTTTAGTGTTTGTTTAGTTGCTAGGGTGGTTGTTTTCTACATTTTAGTGGATTTTAAAATGAAAATCTTTCAATTTTCAACATTTTCTAAAGCCAAAAATAGCTAAAAAACTAAACACTTTTTACACAATTAAAAGGTATATAAGGGTCTCTTTTATTCCTCATTTACATTCTGAGGTGTTATTCTAAATAGATGTAGTCTAAACCCTGAAAAGGCAAATCTGTATCAGTTCTTTGTTTCATCTACAAAAGTGCAACTGAAGAAGAACAACATTTAAACAAAAAAATTAAAAATCCATGTCATATTAAGCATGACTTTTTTTATGGCCTTATATTTTTGAAAAGTGAACAGAAAACATTTGAATACTTTTTAAGGGTCTACAGACAACCTGCTTGCTGACTGGGTCCAGAATTTTGCTTTATTTTCTGTTCTAGATCTGTTCAGCCCATCAGAAATGTGGCCATTCACATTGCTTCCTAAAAGGCTGCTTTAATGTTTATGTTCAAAAAGGTACTTTTCTTTGTGACACTCCCTTTCAAGGTGGGTCGAATGGATTTTTAAAATGTCGTAAAAGCATATGATGTTTGTCTCGGCGCTGTGCGTTAGAACATTTCCGATATTCCATTCAGCCCTTAGCATCATCAAGGAAGCGCTATATAGTTCAATGCAATTTACCCTTGAATGGAAAACAGGTCAATGTATCCTTTGATCTTGCTTCTTTCTCACCACTCCCTTTCTTTGTTCCAGACCAGCAAAGCCGTAACCAAGGGAGACTTCCCATTGGCTAGCATCGCATCTAGACGAGCCTTGTTCCTAGCCGCTCTCTCCATCACCATTGGAACGGGGGTCTACGTAGGCGTAGTGGTGGCCCTCATTGCATATCTGTCCAAACCAGGCCACATTTAGCACAGCCAGAGAAGGACTACAGAACTCCACGATACTACACAACCACCTCTGAACGTCTTTTTCTAAATGTCTCATTCTCATCCCTCCCCGTGGACTGCCTGTCCGCCCAAATCAGAGAAAGGGATGAACCAGAAGAGGATGAACCAGAAGAACTGGGGACTATAAATATATAATGTAAGCTTCACCTTGTGTCACACCACACTGACTAAAACTTAACTAAGTCTGAGAGCAGTTCAGGTGAAGAATATATACTACCGACAAATAAGCAATCCAATTAACCAAACCCAAAGGGAAGCTATTCCAAAGGACACATGTAAGGATCAAAAGGGAGTAAGTGCCCTTGGATTTGTTTTTCCCTTTCCAACTGTGCTTCGTTCCGAACCTTAAAGAGAATTCAAGCCGTTCTCCGTTTCTCTCTCTCATTACTTACTTACTCCGTTAAACCCTGTATATGCGTGTGGCCCAATTAAACCAGCACTGCTGAATATACCAACTGCAGTCTGTGAGTACCATTAAAAAGGACAGAAAGTTGTCCAAAATAACACCGCTTTGTATGTTATATAAGCGAATGCTCATGATCGCGATACGGAACTTCAGGACAAGAAATAAAATATCAAAGACAATGCAGTCCACATATATGAATTGAAATTCTTCTGTGAAATTCAGCACCATTTATACACACAACATGTATGTCGTTTCCACTTGTTTAGGGCTGTGCTTTGTGTAGTAAATTCTTTGTATTTTGTTTTGTCCGAAAGTCCAAATCTTCGTTTTGACCCAACATAGGCTGCAAGAGTTATCATGGTAGAAGAAAAAAAATAACAAGGAAAACAATTGTTTATTTTATATCTGTAAGGATTTGCTTGCGTTTAACCGATTCTCTTTTACTCCCAGATGTCTGAACTGAATAGAAATGACCGTACACGTGGATGGTATGGCGATGTGTCCTTTCTCTCCCCAAATGCATCACTTAATGTCTCTTCTGATTTAAAAGAAATCTTGAGAGTTCGCAAAACTCAAGACAGATGATTAAAAAATGTACTATATACCTTCCTCAAATCCTAAGATGGATGTTTGAACAAAAAGGCAGGTTTTGTTTTCAGGTGAAAGGGACTGAGATTGAATCTATTAATAATGTATTGGATGTCTCGAAGCTCGCAGGCATGAGAACGAACACACGGGGGATGTTGAGTTAAAGGTCGACTAGTCTATTTCAACAACAATGGAGACTGAATCTGGTGTAGTCATCCGCATAAGAACTTCAAAAACATGAAAACTATGGGTTCTCTGGTGGCTAAATAGTGATTTGGGGCTTGACTTGAATTCCTATGGTACAGACCTCAGTTGGAAGCTGGTAGAATTGAAAATGGCCACATTTAGCTTCCCATGGTGATTTGAAATACCCAATAGCAGTGAATACCCTGATTATACACAAGGTCTTTAAGGGCATTAAGTTCACAAAACATAGTATAAAATTCTTAATTTTTTTAAATTTTATTGTAAGTAACCACTTAAAAGCAAGGCTAAACTCTAAAGGTTGCTTTACCATCTTCATGTAAAATTGTAAGTACAACTGAGCAACAGTAAGGAACAAGCTGTACTTGGACTTCTGTTGTGGGAGTTAAGTAACTTCCGCCTGGAGTTAAGTATCGTTATTGCTATTATTATACTGCTGAATTATATCAATGTGTAAAAAGCGTAACCTGGACACTGCAATAAAAATTGTAAACGGATACATCTGATTAAAAATACATGATCTCAAATAAGAGTCAACAGATCAGGGAAAAATGTCTACAGGAGGACAGGTTTCTATTGGTGCAGTGCTTTTGTTAAGGTTAACCAGTCCCTCCAGAAAAACCCAGATTTTTTTTGTGATTGTTGCGGGCAAAAATCCTTGATTTTGCGGCACGTTTTCTTAAAAAATGTGATGGAATATGTGGAATATTTTTGCAATTTTATGCGATGAAATTGCGTGAACTTGCTAAAACTGCGGTTTGATGAAAAAGATAAAAAAAAGGTGATTCCCCCTACACCTTTTTCTCACTAGGCTACTACCTTAATGTAAAGAGTAATTTCTTATTACTTCCTATGATAAGCGAGCATACTAAATTACAGAATATTTAAGTTGCAATCTCTTACTGCAACGTAAATTATTTTACATACTACTAATATAATTACAACTGTTAGTTTTTGGTACTGTTCTGTAACAAAAAAGTGCAATCTTACAACTGTAAAGTTGCATCAACTTGGCAAATAAGAATGATTTGCGCGCTTCAAGTTTCACCCTGGTTTCACAGCAGAGTTTGCAGATGATGTTCACGTCACGTAATTATGTCACTTCATAAGGTTCCCATGGCAATAGGGGGAAAATTATGGAGCCAGAAGAGTCTCAATAAAGATAAATGCACACACTACATTCACATATGCACACACAGGATTCATACATGCACACTCATGATTCATAAATACACACACAAGATGCACAAATGCGCACAAAATTTAAAAAGCACAGAAGATTCACAAATGCATACAAAATTCAGAAATACACACAAAAATCAGAAATACACACACAATTCAGAAATGCAAACAACATTTACAAATGCACTCAAGATTCACAAATGCACAGAACAAGATTCACAAATGCACAGAACAAGATTCAGAAATGTATTTCTGATGCACACACACATATATCTTGATTCACAAACTGCTTGCGGTCTGTGAACTTCACTGCATTTGTGTGTGAATTTTGAGACTCCCCTGATTTGGCTCAACACACAAATGCTTTTTTTTTAAACAGGGAATGATCTGCAACCAATCAGATATCTCCCTTGTTTTAGCCAATCACAAGAATGCACCCCACGTGGGGGATTGTTTACTTATAAGCCAATCACATGAACGTGTTCACTCAGCAATTGTATTAAATTGTATGAAAATACAGATGTTTAGATTACAATTCAGGTTTATTTTTTATTATTTTTTTTACAAAATATAAATTTAAAAATGTCTCAATACATATAGCCCAGTGACTACAGAAAAAAAGTTAACCATGGATTCATAAATTTGCAATAGGCAATTATTTCATTTTATTGAAATATTTTAATGAAAGTAAAAAAAAAAAATGTTTAAACCTTTTTGAATATTTAAATATATCTAAATATTCTTTTGGATGCAATATAGAAGTCACTTTAATTATAATATTCAGTCCCTACATGAAGAGAGAGTCAGTGGTCGGCTGCAAGAGGAAAGTGGCTCTCTGGCTGTCGTTCGCTTAGGAAAGTGAGTTGATCGCTGCGTGAGGAAAGTGAATCGTTCGCTCAACTTCGCTGCTTGAGGAAAGTGAATCGTTCGCTGAGGAAAGTGAGTCGCTCGCTGGGTGAGGAAAGTGAGTCGTTCGCTGCGTGACTCGTGAGGAAAGTGAATCGTTCCCTGCTGACTCGTGAGGAAAGTGAGTCGCTCGCTGGGTGAGGAAAGTGAGTCGTTCGCTGCGTGACTCGTGAGGAAAGTGAATCGTTCGCTGCGTGACTCGAGAGGAAAGTGAGTTGATCGCTGCGTGAGGAAAGTGAATCGTTCGCTCAACTTCGCTGCTTGAGCAAAGTGATTCGTTCGCTGAGGAAAGTGAGTCGCTCACTGGGTGAGGAAAGTGAGTCGTTCGCTGCGTGACTCGTGAGGAAAGTGAATCGTTCGCTGCGTGACTCGTGAGGAAAGTGAGTCGCTCGCTGGGTGAGGAGAGTGAGTCGTTCGCTGCGTGACTCGTGAGGAAAGTGAGTCGTTCGCTGCGCAAAGTGGGTCGCTGGCTGCGTGAGGTAAGTGAGTCGTTCGCTGCGTGAGGAAAGTGAGTCGTTCGCTGATTGGCTTATAAGTAAACAATCCCCCACGTGGGGTGCATTCTTGTGATTGGCTAAAACAAGGGAGATATCTGATTGGTTGCAGATCATTCCCTGTTTAAAAAAAGGCATTTGTGTGTCGAGCCAAGTCAGGGGAGTCTCAAAATTCACACACAAATGCAGTGAAGTTCACAGACCGCAAGCAGTTTGTAAATCAAGATATATGTGTGTGTGCATCAGAAATACATTTCTGAATCTTGTCCTGTGCATTTGTGAATCTTGAGTGCATTTGTAAATGTTGTTTGCATTTCTAAATTGTGTGTGTATTTCTGAATTTTGTGTGCATTTCTGAATTTTGTATGCATTTGTGAATCTTCTGTGCTTTTTAAATTTTGTGTGTGCATTTGTGAATTTTGTGTGCATTTGTGTATCCTGTGTGTGTATTTATGAATTATGTGTGTGCATGTATGAATCCTATGTGTGCATATGTGACTGTAGTGTGTGCATTTATCTTTATTGAGACTCTTATGGCTCCATAGAAAATGGCGCTTTACTTGTGTGAAGTAAACGCAACATTTTTCAACTTTCTGCTTATATATATGTGAGTTTTTTGCAACGAAAATACAGGGATTATAAAATCATGATAGCCCCGCATATTTTGCTTTCTGAAATCGGCAATTTAAGCGGCAAAAGAGAGGCGTATTTGAAAAAAATGTGACCCCGCATAAATATCCGGCCTTTGGCTGATTATGCATTACATAATCGCGTTTTTCTGGAAGGACTGGTTAACAGATTTACTCATTGCCAGTGCTTTTATCTAAAATACGTTGCTGAGAATGAATTCACTGAATCACCAAGCTTTTATTAAACAAGAATGAGCAGAAATAAAAAACGAGGCTATGGTTGAGGATTTTACAGCTAATTCACTCTTCATAACTGTGCCGTAAGAACTAATTACCCTGAATGCTTAATACACGGCACCAAAATTAAGCACCTTAGAATAAAAAAAAAGATTCTCATACCAGTCATATCAGAACTTTAGTAGATTATCCAAACACACCACTCTTCACATACTTGAAATAGTATGTAGCAGAATGCACAGCAGGAAAGAATAATGCCTGGATGACTAAACGCAAACCTCCGCTGCTTCCTCGGAGCCTGTGATGCATAGCACACACTTAAGTCCTGCTGGTTTTGTTGCAGTCTTTTAGCAAATGCATTTCCACTGCAACCACCGGAGCGTTAAAAGCCAACATGGGACACTTGCAGTCCCTCAGAGCAGGTCATGTATTAGTCATACCTGACATTTACGGTTCACAATTAGCTTCCCATAATGGCTTTTTCCGAGGAAGTGTCTGGTCTCCAGAGCATAGCTAGAAAAAGCATAGCTGGTAAAATAGAATCGGTTTTTACAAATAACACTCTACACTACTTTGCGGCCACTGAATCTTGACCAAGCAAATCTTTGCTATTTTTAAGCGCAGCAAAAATAAAATTAACACGTGGGCTACAGTTGGCTGTAATGAAAATGGGTTTCGCTTTCCATCAAGGTCTTATATACTAACATGCTATCAAGTCATGTGTTTTTTTTTCCTCATGTGTTTGCGTCATTAATTTCTAAATGAACAGTGTCAGTGTGTGCCCTCCTCTGATTGTGTATCAGCCTGTTTTTTTCCCCATTTTACGTTTCCATAGTGACTAGTCATTTTCAGATGTTCATTTTATGCCACATACAATGACCTACACTGTAAGAACAGTGAGATCAAATGTGCATTTCACCTTCAAGTTTTAAATCGCAATCATTTCTATCTGCTTTGTGTTTTGTCATTGTCATTCAAATGGTGTTTTTAAGGCAGTAAAGTTATTTTGGTATCCTTCATCAACAAACTGAGGAATGTCTGCTTCAATTAAAACTAAACGAGAGAGAGAGAGAGAGAGTAAAGTGTTTAGAAAGAATGTCAGTGTTTTCTTGGTATTGTAATACTTTGAGTTTCCTCATTCATGATCAGAATGTGCTTGTGTGACAGTGACAATGTTAATACTGCAAACTAAAGACGAGATGCAGCAGTATAAAATAAATCATTTGAGACAAAAATCTCCTTGTATCTTTTAATGCAAAGACTGGATGTGTTTTTGCCTCTTGGGAAAATATGATACAGTGTGGTCCTCGTGTGAATCTCTTTTGTCAGGAACAAAACGCTAGTCAGACTAAACAGAAGGATGAGTCATATTTGAGCACAGCAGAGGTGTGTACGGAGGTGTGAGGATGAAGCTTCTCGCTTTTCCCCCTTATTTTCCATATATCAACATCTACAAAATCCTTCAGTGAAAATCATTGAGGAATGTTGTATATTTGCAATTTGCTTAGTTCAATATGTATTACTTATCTAAATTCAGCAATTGTAAAGCCAGGCTGACACGAATGCAAAAGGTTTGTTTTCTGAATAGCTTGTGGTATTGTAGGCAATACAACTACATTCATTTACAGGGTCGGACGAATTGATGATTAAATAAATCACTGGCCTCAAGGGCTGAATCATCTACAGACTACACGCAGGGATACATTTCAGTGTTTGATTACAAATGCAATCAGCCAAACAGGAAGTGTTATGACAAATGGGATTTCTTTAAAGCATTCATAATAAAATGTTGCTGGAGGAGCAAAACATTTTTTGAAGAATTTCTTCAATCTCATACATTACATTTAATGCGTTGGAAGTGAAAGTGATGGTTCACCAAATCAGTGTCATTGATCTACATCATTAGTTTCCAAATCTGGTTTTAAAGCCCAAACAAAACTACACTGGATTTCTTTTTTTATCCTATTCACACCATGTATTAACATCTATCTGCTATAAAACATTGCAAAATTCACAACTCACATGCACTATCCGCTATCTGTGACGTCACATGCATTTCCGAAGGCGAACCGGAAATTAATTGCATTATTCTTCTTGCAGAAGAGGTTTGCCACATATTGCTTCAGCATGTGTAATTAAAAATGTTTGTGTATTTTAGGCTTAGTATGGGCATGTGTAAACATTGAGGCAATATGTGGAAATACACTTTTTTTGTATTATGTATATTGTTCAGTAGGTGTGCTTTCAGTGCCTGAGGTGAAAACCGCAGCAGTTATAAGATGCAGCTCTTTTTTTCCAGAGATGCTGTGTGGAAAGCTGACTCTGAAGACACTTCATTTATTTATGTAGTTTGAAGTTAAAAGTAGTGCTGTTAGCAACTTAACAATAAATGAACACAATGTCTGCATTACACATTTTTAAGTAAAATAAATAATTAAATAAATAAATAAATACATCCTCCACTGAAAAGCAATTACAACTCAGGTCGTTTAAAAAAATAATAATACTGAAATGAATTGATATGAACTGGTACCTGACATTCAAATTAAAATCCGCCCTTTTTTTTCCTGTGAGAGGATTTAATAAAATGTGTATTCTGTAATGAAAATGTGATTTGCAAATCCTGACCAGCATTGACATTCTGTCAATCAGAATTCTAGCTATGCAAACAAGAATATACTACTGACATATTGTTTTCACATTCAAGAAATAAACTGATATGTTTTTTGTCCAGTGCTTTTCAGTTATTTCAGATTTCTCTGCAGAGGGTGATATGTCTGCGGCCAGATCTTTTTATCAGATGATCCATAAAAGACAACAAACATCTGCCATCTCATGCAGTGACATAGATCATGTGAAAGCACACACACCTCAAGTTCAGGTATTAAAGGAGCTTGACTACATAAAATAAAATAAGTATGCAGCCACAAAACCAGAGACCTTCAATGAAATTCATTAACAAATGGTAAAAGAACCAGGTGTAAACAAGGCCTAATACTTGATTCAACAAAAGACAAACCGATAGTCTAGGTCCAAACATTATTTACATTTTTAACATTGTAGATTATACATGAATCTCTGTTTTTTCAGTGTTATAAAGCCTCAGGAAGACTTCAGGAAACAATTTAGTTTTCTGCCTTTGCACAGCCAGACTGTTACTTTTCTACAGAGATTAGCATGCCGTCTAACATCTGTCTAATTATGTTCATATCTAAGTATCAATTTGCCTTTTCCCATTTTGCCAATTCGAGCTCGCTATAACAGGAGGCTGCATGACAGGAATAGCTAATTGTGCCAAGAGAATATTGGGCTGAGGTAAAAGGCAGATGGTTTCAAAGCAGATCCGCCTCTCAAACGGCATTTTCAGAGACACCTTCAGGGCTCCTCCCAGCAATCTCACAGAGCGGCTGAAGTTGATGAGAAAATCTGAAACATGAGGAGTGTGGGTGCACGAGAGCGTCTCTTCCACTCCTACTCAGGTCAATCTGTTGCACAGTAGTTCATATCTGCTCAATATAAAACTATGCAAATCACTGTGCATATTTCCCTAAAGCACTGGTTTCAGCGTAATATCTCTTCTGAATATGTGCATATATTGGGATTGTTTCATTTCTTTGCACAAACATTTGTTTTTCAACTTCTGTTGTGAGATAATAATAACTGCAAGTTTGGTTTTACGCTTAAAGCGGGAAGTGGAAGTGCTATTCAGCCTGACTTTGTGAATAGCAAGTCCTCATGAAATTATAATCAGAGATGGAGTATGAAAATCATCGAGTCATCTTTATGGATGGAACATTAACCGGTCCGGTAAAACAACGCCAGTCCTATGGGAATACGAGCCCCAGAGTCACAAAGGTGAGTGAATCCTCTGGGAGTGAGATGTCTGCCTGGATAGCTGTTCTCTGTACTTCCATAGACTGCCCCTGTAACCCTATCCCATTAGAGTTCCCATAGTGCTCTAATGATGAGAGCGGTCCCTCGGGCACTCGAACGGCGTTAACCCCCTTGAGGCGATGGAACCAGTCAGCTAACATGCACTTCTCTTCAAAAGTTTGGAAACACCTCTAAATTTTTGACAATATCAGCATAATTTTATATATTATTTACAGCATATTTATAGGCGTACCTGCATTAAAATAACGTTCAGATATGACTGAATGGTTAGATGTTAGCTGATCCCCCAGCCTGAAACGTGAACAAAACCTCTCAGCGAAGACAAAACAAGCTTAGGTTAATTTAAGATGTTTTTTGGGTTCAGGTTGATATGTTCTACATTTATGTTTTGTAGTTTGTTTGCCCCTCATTAGGGTAAAAGCAGGAGGATTTATGCTAATATCGTCCAAAAGTACATTGGCCAACATTGTTTCCAAAATTTCAGAGTGAATTGTATCATGAAAAGCAGAAAAAAAACCTCAATAGCTTCATTTATTGGTAAGTATCTTTTTAAAAAAAAAAAAAACAATACAACTTTGAGCTGCCTTTTACATTATATAGAATGTAACTGTAATGTGCTGTAACAGTTATTTTGAAGATGATTCATTATTTAATCTTGGTTGCATTGTTTGGAAGACAACCACCTTCAATGCTGTAAATTAAACCTCCTACACTGTTGCATTTCATTAAAAAGGAGCGTTTTTTAAACAGCCAATAAGGATGAGTATGGCAGACGAATAACACATAAGGATGATGTGGAAAAGCAACATATTTTCATCTCTTCATGGGGTGAGTGGCTCTGAAAACCTGTTCTTGTCTCATTGTTTACTCCGAAAGACGGGGGTGGGGGGGATAACGTAGAGGCACCAGAAGCTTTTGTTCTCACACCTTTTTCCTTCAGCCTTATTCTTCACTCTGGTATGCACATTTCCTGAGAGAGACAGCAATGAAAGAGCCCGATTTATATCTAAATCCTCAAATGTGGCCCTGCTATATCTATGAGGATTTTGTATTGACTTTAAATCGTATGAAAAGGGAAGAGCAAAACCTGAAGAAAGAGAAAGTTACACCACACATCTTGGTACACAAGAACACTTACAAGCTGAATGGAATGCAAAATAGCATCTTCTGAAAAATGTTACACTGGCTTTTTTTCAGGGCATTAAGTTGAGCTAGGGACACTCTATCCTTGTTAACTAGGCAGGAATCAACCTTAAACGCCTTGGACATCAATAATGCCATCATAGAACTAGGTACTTTGAACAAAATGTAGCAACCAATCAATAATTATCTGTGTATGCACAACCTTCTTAATTTATACCCGGAGTGAGCAATCTCATGACTCAAACGCTAAACAATGAGTCATCTGGCTCATATAGACCAGCAAATATTTAACTGCGTTACACACAGCTGCTCGGATCATATAACACAATCTTTCCTGCTTTTATAGTTGGATTTGCTTTTCAAATGTGAATAACACTTGTGCAAATGAATAATCTGTCAAATCGACTCATTCAATGGCATATGTGGAATAAATCAAATACGAGCGAGATGAAATCTAAAAAGCACAGACAATATCGTAGCCAAGAAATGTCAGGCCTTACCTACAACAGTATAAAAACTTTGTATTGATGAAGCATCTGCCACGCTCTGCCAATATCCATGTCTACCAGCAGAAGTCAAAGCAAATGTTTGAGTGTTTCCACAAGCATCGGCACAGTGTAAGCACCAAAAGACAAACAAGATTTCTCATTCACAAGAGCATACTTTGAATGCTGATTCTTGGTTAACTCCCTAAAACAGAGCTAGTATGTAGTCATTCCTGCAAAATGTTGTTTCTGGAAAATACTACTGCTGTTGTCAGGGTGCAAAATTAATTACCTATTTTACCCATGATGGATGGATGGATGGAAAAATAGGATTAAAATGATCCTTGCATACAAATTCCTTCTGTTCTGGTGAACATGAACAAATACACACTAGTATAAACCCAAGAAGCTCATAGAGTTCTCTTTCCTCTCAGTCCTCAACCTAATAGCTTTCTCTAGACCCAAAATCTTGTTGACAGGTAACATCACAGACTCTGGTCATTAAAAGCAGCACTCTCACCTGTGTCCTTTCCAGTGTCACAATTGCGTTGCAGCTTCCTAGACACTCTAATGAGGCTGTGCCTCTCTTCTTCTTTCCCATGTAATGATATTTCTATCTTTGGCCCTTTCAATCTGTCCATTTCATTATTTCTGTTATAACAACACCAATGTTTCCTCCAACCCCAACTGCAAGGACAATATGTTTGCCTTTAAAGAGATAGTCCACAGGGATGGCTCTGTCATCATTTATTGACTCGCATGTCTTTCCAAACCTGTATGATTTAAGAAAAGCATGTTTTTGTCCATAAAATGAGCAATACAGGCAAATGTTGTTTTTAGACCTCATTGACACATTCTTCATGTCTTCTTATGTGTTCCACAACACAGGGCTGTAACTATAAACTTTTTTTATTGGTATTTCTACTTTGTTATGCTTTTACAGATAGGATCTAATTCTGAAAATCAATATAAATGGGAATCAGAGCATGATTGTCGGGGATGACTGGCACACTTAAGAGGTAATATGTGCTAACAGGATTAGCCATTAAATCTGGCACATTTTTTGATTAAGGCAGGTGGCGAGAGCACCTCTCCATAATCCAGCAAAGTAATTAACCTTCGAGGAGTGTCTGAACCAAACGAACGGTATTAATTCCAGCTCAGAGAAAGAGATAGAGCAGGTGAGCTGTGACATTTTGCCACCAAAGCTGACTGGAATAACAGGGTCTGAGAGGGACAGATCCAGGTTCGTCGTCCACCTCACTGACTTTTCTGGAGTATTTGAGTTTACAATTGACAGTCAATTACAACCATAACGGCAAAGTCCAATGGTGTAGCAAGCTTTCTGAAAGCTTTCTTGACACCTGTGTAAAGAAGCCAGGTTTATGGCACGTCCACTAGCAATAAATCAATCTCACCTGTAACTTCTCTTTCAAAAACCCAACATAGGAAACTGGTTAAAAACGATGAAAGAATACAGACTGGAATCAAAGGCAGACAACTTAGTGACAAAAGGAGGACCGGCCTAAGACTGCAGCATATTGATTCCACTCAAAGACTGAGGATTGGGGTGGAACGCTTCAACTTACTCATGGTTCGGTTTGTATCACGGTTTTAGAGTGACGGTCTGGTATGATTCGGCATATGCCATATTTAGGCAAAAACTGTCAAAAAAAAAAAAGGAATAATCTACCTAGCTACAAGCAACAGCACAAATAAATACAATAGAGTAGGTAGGTCTTTTTTTGGGGGGTAGGTCTAACATTAGTTTTTAGGTACAGAAATTGAATGAAGAAATGAAATTTAAAACAGCAATGCTTATCTGATTGTAAAAATTAAAGATTGCTATTTATTAAAGTTACAAAAGCTATTCAACCTAGAGCAGTGAGTGATTTTTTGTTGTTGTTGCTGTTTGAGCTTTAAGATAATGCACTGATCCAGTAAGTTCAGTCAGCTATTTCTGCTGTACCAAGACGGGCATTTTGGCATACTTTTTGTGTGGATTTGTCCATTTAATCACACTACTTCAGAGAGAAATTGATATTTGCACACGTTCTGAGGCGCAGGTTTGCGCACTTTGGATGAGTGTACGCACAAATCTTCTCACTGCGCAAGTGAGCACGCGTCCTCTGACTCTTAAATGTCTAAACTGGCAAAGCTTAAATGAGTTTAGCTTAAACACCTTAGTAATGACCAATCAATGCTCATATTCCAGCATACAGGATTCGCACTGAACAAGAGTGAATGGTTTGACTATGTTTTTTATCATCGCTTTTGTTGTAATGTATTTGGAAGCCAGAATGTGCATCCATTAACAGAAAAACACATTAGCCGAGCCATGTTTGTTTTATGTCTTATTTATAGTAAACAATATTACATATTTGTTTTCATATGAAAGTTAAACCATGTCCCAGCTCATGCCGAACCGTGTGTGGAGAACTGCACGGTTAGATTTTATCAGAGAAAAACGTTCCATTCCTACTGATCTAAAAAATGGAGGCTGTTTTTGTCATCATGAATGACCACTGAGGTCTCACCTCTGTATCTTTCACTGTTTTGTAATCTCGGAGTAGTTATGAAAAGACAAAATGAATCCGGTGGGGTCCAAAGAGGCCCTGTGAGGTATTCACAGCCGGATCAATTCTTCATTAGTCGGCACCAGCCAGCTGTCAGGGTATTTAAAAGAAAAAAAAAACACTTTTCATGAGGTCAGAGGGTGATGGTGTGGCAACAAGAGTTGCAGCAGAAGCAAGATTTAGTCATCAGCAAGATTGACAGTGAAATCATTTTCATTGAAGTTTCTTGTGTTTGCAGGTAGCACTGGTATTCCTCTGAAATTTAGTTGCAAGGATTATTTTTTTAGCGGGTAAACCTGCAAAGCTAGAAATATTAAATACGAAAATTCAAAGATCTTTTTAATGGAACACAGCGTTCTTACTCTAGAACCAAAGGAAAATGATGTTATCACACAATGTAAAAACTGCAAATAGTGTAATAAGTATTACATTATTATTGTAATAAAATATTCATAATGTAATAGTTTATTGTATGAGAAATTGATGACATTATGAAGACACTGCGGCAACTTATAATGTAATCACAGTTCATAAGGTTATACCAGCACATCATATAAAACAATGTTTACAATATAATAATTATCTTTCAATAAAATAAATTTGAGCACAAAACTTAATTATAGTTTTATGTAAAATAAGCAATTATATTAAAATAAAATTAATCTTAATAGGCTACATTGTGAACTTTTTTTATATATATATAAAAAGCTTACTAAGTTTGTGATTTAAGACGTGCTTCATTATTTTTAGCCGCTTTGACCCAGAAATAAATGTAAAAGTTTAAAAACATTTCCACTCTCTAATAATAATAATAATAATATTATCTATCTATCTATCTATCTATCTATCTATCTATCTATCTATATATATATATATATATATATATATATATATATATATATATATATATATATATATTTATATCTATATCTATCTATATATATATATCTATATCTATATCTATATACAAGATTGTGGGAAGTAAATAAGCAGCCCTCTCTTCCACCCACAATACCACGACTGAGGTGAGACCCTTGAAGCAAGGCACTGAACCCCCAACTGCTACGCAGAGCCACAGCAATATGGCTACCTACTGCTCCAGGTGTGTATTCACGGTGTTTGTGTGTGTGTGTTCACTACTGTGTATGCGCACTTGAATGGGTTAAATGCAGAGTACAAATTCTGAATGTGGGTCACCAAAAACTAAACAAAAAACAAGAGCACCTTTAGTTGAAACTGCAATAATACATTATTTGGCTAAATCTTCTGTGCATATTTGCATTTGTGCTCCTGCAGTGCTGAGCAGTGTAGCCAATCACAGACACATCCATTGGAACTGAACTGGGATGAGTGACAGGCTCAGTGATTTTGAAAGTATAACGGATGCACTCTTTGCATGCATTCCAGACTGTCTGTAATGCTTTCAGAATTTGAATAAAAGGTTCAATGTCCCCTCACTAAGTTCAGCTATAGTTTAGTTATTCTATATAAAAGGCTAAAATGAATCCCAGATGTGAATATATTTGCTACACACACACACAAATTAATTATAAAAGGAAGTATATGTTTCTTTACAGATTTAATTTGGACAAGAAAAGATTAAGCAAATATGTTCACCTCGAAGATTTCTTTTGGCATCTCTCTCTCTCTCTCTATGTATATATAATAAACATACTGTGGGCTAAATAAAAAGGCACACATATTTTGACAGTCCCTTATACTGGGTCGCTTACAATTTATTTCCCCAACAATGTAAAAATCATACATACACCCTTGCTTCACATAACACAAAAAGAAACTTTCTAATGTAATAATTGTTTTTACATAATGAGCTCAAGCTTTTACTCACGTTTTGGGAAAATTATTAGATTATGAACATTTTCATACAATAATAATGTAATACTTATTACATTATGTGCAGTTATGAGTTGCTACAGGCAAAGCTGACTGATGGAACACATACAGGACAGTCCCAAATGTTGTACTATCAACTATACTTGGCTCTTTGAAAAGGAAGAAAGCCAGGGAAGAAAAGTAACACTGTATGAGTAATTATCGGTTTTGTTTTTGACCATTGCAATATGACTAGGATTATGATGCAAAACAACTTTAAACTGTAACTTAATCACCCTTCTCACTCAGGCAGTACAATGCAGTAAGCCTGCCTCAACTTTAATTCTTTGGGCTATGAGGGAGAGTGTTGTAATTGGCTTTTATTTGTTCCTTCTCTTATCACGGTCTTGCTTTCATGGATAACTTCAAACTAATTAATCAGGCCATGAGAATGGGATGATGGAACCAGTCATTGTTCCCTCCCTCCCGTGTCTTTTTCTCTGAATGTCCCTTGCAGTGCTGACAAAGGCCTTTTGAAAAACACTCTATTACGGGCAGATAAATTTGAGGAGGGAAAATGTGAATATTCAGTAAATATATCTTTAGTATTCATTTTCCACAACCTCAATTACATTAATTCTGTCTTGCAATGATTTTGTACCTATATTATCTCATCCAGGCCCCAAGCTGTGTCATATTCAAGCACATTTTCAGTGTGTTTGAATTTCTTATAAAAAAAAAAAAAATCTCAAATGAAAAAATAAAATTTACCTTTTTAAGGGAATAAAAAACATACAACAAGAACAATGTAGCTTGATACCTGAACAGTTAAAAAAGATGAGTTACTGGTTTGAATTACTGCCTTGTGCAATTTACAGCATTAACAGAAACAGAATCTATTTTAGATGTTAAATATAGCTTGTTTTAATAGAATTATACATTAGAATCAAATCAAAAGCTTAGGAATCAGAGTCAAATCAGCTAATGTGTATTGATACCCAACCAGCATCCATAAAGTGGTGCATGTCAAGTCCATTACACAACTAACATGACAAATATACCAATTATTTTTTTATTAATGTTGCATGAAATATATCTCAGTATAGTACACATGTGCTGTAACCAACATAAACATCTGTCATAAACAATCATACACACACAAACAAATAAAAATAAGATTTTAAATGTCACCTCAATTTAAAGCTGCTAGAAACCTGACAGCATTTAGCCCTCAAGTGCTGCAGAAGACATTTTTAATTCTCTGATCTGAATGTATGGTGGTCTCTTAAATGAGGCCTCCTGCATGCTGTCAAACTCTTAAGTGGATCTACGTGGGCTAACATCAACGATTTAAAAATCTCAGTCAAAAGTTGTCATTATCACAGCATAAATCTCTCATTTGATGCAGTCGCAGCAGGCTTTGAGACATAATGACTGCTGCTAGATTTACAGGCACTGCATGCTGCCACTGTAAAGTGGCTTAACTGCTGGCTGCTTTTATAGCCCCAGTGGTTTATTTTAGCAGGATGTTAAGGTGCAAGGAAGGCACACAGGTCTAAAGCAATAACTCCAAGTTTATAGCAGTGGACCATGACCACATAACCCACCAAAAGCTGGAAAAGGTCTTCCACAAATCCATTGAGGAAAGAAAAGACTCTTTCATTGTGTCCTCTACAGTATGTTATTGAATTCTCATATGCGTTTTACAAAGCAGGGGTGCTGACTAAAACGGAATAGAAAACGATTATAGAAACAATACTTAGGGAAATGAAGGGGAAAATTATGAGGATGGATGTAACGTTCACAGACAAAGTAGGACAAGTAAGACGGTCATCTACAAATCAATGTCTGCTAATTCTTTGAAAGAGCATCGGTGTCAACAAAACCATTTGTTATGTTGTCTGAAATAACCAGAAGGTAAGTGCTAACCTGTTAAAAGACTGCAAAGCAGCTTTCTCTCAATTCCCTCAAGCTTAAATTTAGTGAACAACACCAGAGAGTGACTAAACGTGAAAGTGTTTTTTTTTTACAGAGCTAAGAGGGGCTAAGAGTAGCAATGCTTTCAGCTCAGCAAAATGCCTGGATTTCTTGCTAGTAATAGCAGTATTTGATTCCAGAGGGTATAGCGCAGCTCATGTGCCAGCTGACAACTGACAAATGGATAAAACACAGGAATATGAATGTGGCATGATGCAGGAAGACTGGCGGATGAACACTGCTTGTTGTCATGTTGTAGCCACACACTAACACAGTGTTTGCAGTGAACATAATTTTTAGAGAAATGTTTCAACATTGATTATGTTAAGTCTGTTTCACTTTACAAAAGCAAGCCAGGGTGTGCACGTTTGTAATTAGACATGACATCTAGCTTCATATGAGTGTGTAGTTTTCACCAACTGCATGTGCTTAATGCATTTGTTCTGAAGTTTATTACTTGACAATTGACTTCATTTAAACTATTTTAAGATTAACATTCTGGTTGATAATTACAAATGTGGATGATATTAAAATTCTGTCATTTTATTTTTGGAATATATATATATAAACAATAATGCTGTAATTTAATTTAGACAATGTCATTTTAATGTACGGTATGGATATTAATTTATATATTCCAAAGTCTTATATTATTAAATATAATTATTAAATGTTAAACAGTAACATTAAGTGAGCGTAGACAGCTGCAACGCTCATTGTAAATGTAAAATGTAAAAACATGGCAAATGAGAATGCAGAATTACATATATAATATAGACAAAACATCAACTGATAATTGATATGCCGATATGCTGCATACATTAAATAATTTATTACTCATAACTATACATCTCTAACATCTCTAGTCCACATATTGAGCAAACCCAAAACAAACATTACATAGTTAATCTAATTATGCCTCATATAAAACAAGTGCTTGTTCTTAGGAAATTCTGTGATAAGCATTACAATCATTATCTGTGTGATCAGACAGGAGAACTAATCAGGAAGACCTGTCTTGTTTAATCTTTCAACTGCCTCTCAACTGCTTCTGCTTCACTGATCTAAGAAGCATATATTTCCCCAAATAATAAAGCAAAATCGAAAAGGAAAAGCCAACATCTGTCAGCAAAAGTGATTTCCAACTCCTTATCCATATAGGCCCAGAATTGGTGATGTATCCTCAATTTAACCTTTTGTCTATGTACAGGATACAACATCTGCTGTTCAACCAGAAACATATAACAGACCTGCATTTAGAGAACATGCTTCCACTTTCAAATCTACAGGGATATCATCCCAGGGGTCTCATTAGTTTGGGTTTATCAAGAGCTGAATATATCTGGGAAGGTATGTGCTTTAGCCCACTTATCATTGAGTCTTACGGAAATTGAGGTCGGAGCCTGTGAGATGCAAGGAAATGATTTTTATTAGGGTGCTTATGAATGCTTGCCAATGCAAAAAGTCGTAACCATTTACAATGGCAAATCCAGAAATATGTCTATGCATGTGTGTGCATTTAGATGCTTCCTATAAAACATTTCCCTCTCAATTTAGGCCCTTTTGTTCATCAGTGATTCCTGTGACCATACCTCAGGGGACAATTAGTGCTAGGCTAACATTAAAATGTAATTATCACAGCAATAAATTATGATTAACTGCAGGGCTGTCATATTCTCAATGGACCCGCTGCCATCTCAGAGTGGTGCTGGGGGTACACACTCGTCCCTCAGGGGCTTCAGTCAGCTGTGCAGAGGGCACAAAAGCTTTGAACAGCATTCATCCAACATCAACCAAACACTTACTGCGTCCTTACATCCAAGTGATGGAAGCTGATTCGTGAAAAGAACTGTAAAGTTGTCACCTGGGAGAAGGGCACCGAAAGCATGCTGATTATTG
Source organism: Carassius auratus (assembly GCF_003368295.1). Classification (NCBI taxonomy): domain Eukaryota; kingdom Metazoa; phylum Chordata; class Actinopteri; order Cypriniformes; family Cyprinidae; genus Carassius; species Carassius auratus. Next base: position 11,762,235 of record NC_039262.1, read on the forward strand.
TGCTTCTTTTAATAGCGTTCTGCTAAACTAACTTGCTCAACCGCAAAGGTTAGACCCTATTGTTATTTAATTAATATTATTAAAAGTTTCCGTATATCAGTGTATCTGCTGAATAATTCAATACTGCTTTGTTCACAAAATAACAAGAAGAAATCCTACAAGAACAACATAACATGCATAAATTAAAAACATAGTGCCACCAGTAGGGATGGGTACCGAGAACCGGTACGTAATTGGATCGATAGCGGAGTACCGATAAGCTTCAGGACAAACGATACGGTTATCGATACTTGTGTTGCTTTATCTCTGTATACTTCAATGTTAAAGTTGAATTAGAAGCTGCTGCTTGTCGTTTCCCTTCACTGAAATAAGTGGCCTACGTTTCCTCGACATGCGTGTGATATCCAGCGCATGTGCGGTGTGTGTGTGTGTGTGTCAGTGAGGCGCGGGTTGATCCAAAATGAACAGGTGCCTGCGGTCACCCGCGGTTACGAGCCCTCCAAAAATATTTTTTTATGATATTCGGGTCGCAGTCGGTCGGGTCGGTTGAAATAAAGATGCCAATTAAACCTTTGTAATTTATATAGTACTCAGCTTGTGCCTCACAGATTTGAGAATGTAGGCTATATATTACAGAAAGCTTGAAGTGTCTACTTTTAAATGAAAATATTCAAACCAAAATAAATAGGCTACTCTCTGATTATGTAATTCATATGAAACGTACAAAACTAAGCAACACCAGTGTCAGATGCAATATGCAGTAGTTTAATAATGAACGAAGGAGGCAACACAAGTAATATAATGAAACATTTACTAACGAGACACAACAGATACAGTACTGCACCTCAAGCAATGCACTGTAGCTATTATGTCTCTAACTGCAACTCGCCAGACACATTCACATCAAATGTTAATTCAGCGGTAGAGTTACACTCACGAGACACTGCACTTAATTGCAATCACAAAAGTACATTATTTTCATGTGTTTAAGGCCTTGCCGGTGAAACTTTTTTTTTCGTGCTGTTCTAAAATGTGCTTATTCAGAGTGCATCCACCTGAAGCGTCCAAACAATTAAAACAGGGTTATCGTCTGATTGTGCTGATACTGTCAAAAACACACAAGGTTTACATATAAACATGTTGTGTATAAAGTGAAAATAAATAGGCAACTGAGAAATGGTGTGTGCATCTCTTAAAGGGACAGTACTAAACATACTGCAGCTTGTCATTAAAGGGATAGTTCACCCAAACAATTTAATTCTGTCATTATTTACTCATGTCATGTTGTACCAAACATGTATTCATTTGTATTTATTCTTGTGTTGAACACAAAATAACATATTTAGAAGATTATGGGTAAGCAAACACTTGCTGGTCCCCACTTACTTTGATGGCAGGGGAAGTCACTGGGGAACAGCAACGGTTTAGTTTCCCACATTCTTCAAAACAACTTAGTATGTTCAACAGAAGAAGAAGCTCATTCCGGTTTAAAACAACTAGAGACTGAGTAAATCATGACACAATTTTCATTTTTAGGTTTACTATTCCTTTAATGTTAATAAAATAAAAAACAAAGAGAAAAATTTCTCACTGCTCTTGACTGAAGAACATTAATACAGTTGATTAAGTTCAGCAGCAATAAAACAACTTGGCATTTTCATAGTTCATATTTTTTTTTGTACCAAATAGTATCGATAACAGTATCTATAAGTATCGGTATCGATAAAATGTAAACGATACCCATCCCTAGACACCAGTGTAGCCTGACTCCTCAAAAACGAGCCATCTAAACATAAACACCTCTTGTCACAGCTAACAGCACCCATCTTCTGGTCTGTTTTTTCTGCTTATTATAAAGAAAGGATCCAGCAGTAGCTACAGTAACAAGCTATCCCTTTATTCCAAAGTGTATTGGCACTCTCCCAGATGCAGGTCCGTCTGATAGCTACCCACATCCATGATGGCCTTTCCTCAGATGTGTAGTGCACCCTGCCTTCCTCCCAACAGAAATTACTCCCGCTGAAATGTGCCATTCATCCTCATGAATCAGATGGTGTTTCGCCTGCCAGTGCTGCCAGCCATTTAAGCCCAACTGCAAAGCTCCAAATGAAGATGTGAAAAGCCAATCTACCATCCAGCAGGAGAGGGAAGTAATTTTCTCTTCCCGCCTCTCTATTGATCTCAGCATGGCTGAATCAGAGCCCTGCTGCTTTCTGGGCACAGGAAGTAGAGAGAAATGGCCTCACTGGGAGGAAAAGGCAAACAATTGAAGAGAGACATTTTTTGTCTTTCCTTCATTGCACGTTTAAAATCCCATAGAGGACAAACAAGCCATGACAGACACCAGATTGTGAAAAAAAATCAGCTGGATTTTTGTGCTTCCTCTCACTGAGACACCACCTCATTGGGCATCATGCTACAAGATAAATGACTTATTTTTTCAGAGAATATCCTTGGTTGCTCTTTCCAAGGCATGTACAAAAGCTGGTTCCATAAAGCGTAATGCATGAGTTTACACATCCTTTTGGAAGTCATTTCAATGTACAGTAGTTTCAGACCTTTTTCTGTGCTGCACTCTCAAACACAATGCAGGAAAAAAAGCACAAGGCCGGAGAAGCATACAAATTAAAGCTTCAATTTTTCAAGTTTAAAAAACAAAATAGAAAAAAATACTAACTTCCTTCCCAGAGATGACTGGAAGCACACCAACAGTCATCAGTGAGTAGCTGTAAATCTTCAGCTCACTGCCTGGGGGAAACAGCACCTTACCTTGGTGACAGATGTGCTGCTGAATAACTTTGGGAGAATGAGGAGTAAACAGCCAATGGGCTTGTGCCACATTAGAGACAGATTATCAAGGTGCCATGCTGCAGGGAAGTTAGTCCTTCAAGAGAACCTGTTGATCCAGCCATGGGGGTCAGTCTACATGCTTGAGAATAAAATCTAGAATTTTTAGTTATTACCCTGGAACAACACAGGTGAAGTTCTTTGCTCAAAGTTATACATTTTATGGCTCATGGCATGATTTTGGTTTTAATTGACCCAGCAATCTTCCAGTTACCAGCCTTGAATCTTAAGCCCTAAACACACTGCACGATTTTTGGCTTTCCCTAACGAAAGATTGGCATCATGTGATCGTGACTTCTAATCGGTCTTATCACACATAAAAACTACAACTGCTAAAGTGTGATTTATCATCATCTTTTTGTTTACCACTAGCGCATGCTGGTGACATTATATTCTTCTATAGTAACGTGTGGTGTATTGTAAATATCAAGAGGTGTCATCATCGTACAGACTACACTCATATCGTAGCCAAATTTATTCAATCCAAAGTGACATGCAGTGATCTTATAGGATTGCTAAAATCGTGCAGTGTGAGATGAAGAATTCTTTCCACTAGCATCCCCAAAGGGAATTGCAAAAATGTATTTGCAAACAGGTTCTCTAAAAACGAGTAGGAATTGTATTTACTTTTTCCCTCACGATTTCTACCCGATAAAATTAAATGTAAAGTAGATAATAAAAAAATATATGTCAGAGCTGAACATTATATGATTATATAAATCTATGTTAAATTTAGGTCTATAAATCACATGTTTAGACTTGTCACAAAATGATCATAATATCAGTGAGGTCACATAATCCAATTTTTTAATTAACGAACTTTTTAAAGAAAAAAAATTGAATGAAATGAATTAGACCTATATTAAAATGAAAACCATCCTGATATTTAATAGTTTGGCCTTATTTTATAGGTTTGTCTTAAAGCAACATTATTTAACTTTTTCTGTATTCAGAATTTGTAAAATGTATATAATAAGCTAGTGCATCATAAATTAACCTACCAAACTGCCTTTTTTGTCTTTTCCCAAATCACTACGGTACATTTATAATAAATGATTATTTTTGGATTGTTGTAGCCTGTTCTGGTCGTCACCGCAGCAGAGTAACACATACCTGCATGAATCACCATAGACATAAACTTTGAGAAGTAGCTCAGGTTAAAATGTTCCTCCATGGGATGCATGCAGTTCTGTTTATTAACCGGTAGAGTGCCAAAATGTACATAGTGTTTGTTCAAGTCAACACTGAACTTTTGCTCAGGGCCCCTAAATACTCAATCAAGTACCGAGTCTGACTGAAGTATACAGACATTTGACTTTATAGTACTCTGCCATCCCTCACTCTCTGTAAGAATAAAATTGTGGAAGAGGGCATTTGTATACATGATCCATTAAATTATACATAATGCCCCCCATCAGGCCAGGTTAATGTTTGTATATCACTACCTAAGGGTCTGTATAATGCTCTGGTGGAGGTGAGGAAGGGGGTTGTTTTGCCGCCTGGGGAACTGCGAGATAGACTGGACTCATTTGCAGCTACTCTTCAGTGGACACTGTCAACTGCATGCCAAGTGGAGCTGTGCATCGGAGGTGTCAATGTGAGCTCCCAAATGGCGACAGGCCCCTCTCTGCTCCTTTCTCTCTGTCGTGCCTCACACATTCAGAAACTCTCCCAACCTGCTCTAAAGGAGCAAGTGTCAAACAGTGAAGCATGACCAACTGTGAAATTGTAACTGCTCATATTGATCTGAGAGTTGAGAGTGACCCAAAGTTGTGCAAGGCTCAGTGCTGACACTTAGTCTTTCATTCTGCTTTAATGGTGCCTTTGGGTTTCTTGTTGAACCTGCACTTTAAAGTTAAAATGTTCAGCGTTAACAAATACACCTGCACTGCGCTTGTCGATATTTAAACTTGACTTTTCCCAAAGCGTAACCATCTCACTGTTAAGAGCCTAAGGAGTTCTACAGACAAAAATTGCATCTCTGTTGGAAGAAAAAGAAAACGTGAATGATAATGAAATGATAACAGAGAGGGGCAAAATGTGCATATGTTATATGTTGTAATATTACATTTAGATTTTGTGTATATATGATTAATATCAGAACTAATCTAAAAAACTAAATCTCAATCAGAGAAATAATATTAAAAAAATGCTTTTAATTACACACACACACACAAACACAAGGAAAGCAGCATAGTTATCAAAAGTGACACAGTCACAGTAAAGACATGTATAATTTCTATTTTAAATCATTGCTGTGTGATAGTCAGACGGTTGATGCCATCTAAATGGTGCTCTGGCAATGAAATGAACTAAGATTTATGAATTTGAAAAACAAAAAGCAACAGCAACTATCTCTCAGACTTTCAATAATCTGTAATAAATGTACCTTGTCATTTACTTCCCTACACACTGAAAATCCTGCACAGTTTAATAGACATTACAGATTCAGCAAAGGACTTTGATGCTTTAAGACGCTAAAGGCTCATTTAGATATCACCGTGACCGTTTTGCTGCACTCAGTATTTTTTAAGATACAGTTCTATATCCTCCCACATCCCCTGCTCCCTTAGGCTAGCAGCACATAGGAGAGGACAGAGGATAGGAGAGGTTGTAGAAGTTGATTAAAAAGCCATAAACCCAGGGAGAGTAGTGTGACTGCACTGTGAACCCTAGAGCTCAAACATGGCAAATTGAAAGCTGATAAACTCCAGCACAGCCCCTCCACAATAACCAGCAACGGAAAAAGAGGGTCAGCGGTTATGATGGTGCTAGAAGAGGAATTAACTCAAAGTCTGGGTGGGTACAGTACATATATAGGCACTGCATGAAAAGAGCTGTATACGGATCACACACAGATTTTTGGACAAATCCGGGAATATTACTGACCAGACACAGGAAACATCATGGTCCGTATACTGCCAGATATGTACCAATTTGAGGTATTCTTCCATGCAACAGCCATTTGTTGCCATGGCAAATAATACCCTCAAAACATTTTTTAAGGGGGACATTCACACCTTTGTGCCACTGTGACCACCCTTTTGGTCATTCGCGTTAAACTGGATTGGTGGATTTGAAACTAAACCCACCCTTAAACCAGACAGCTATTGAGCCACTCAAAAGTCATTTCATTGGTAAACTTGTGATTTATCCCACCCAAACCCCTCACAGAACAGTCACTTTATTGGCTGCATTTAAAATACATCCCTCCCACAAACACTACAGGCGAATGATGTGATTGGTTACAGAATACAGATCATGGGACCGAAAGAACAAATATAGTTTAACCAACTGTTTGTTTTTCCTTATAACTTATTTCCTTTGTTAAATGTGGGTCAAATTAATCACAATTAAAAGAACCAAAGACTTAAACTACTTGAATTTATTTAATACACAAGTTTCACGATTTGAGCTGAATTACTGAAATAAATGAACTTTTCCACAACGTTTTAATTTATTGAGATGCACCTGTACATGGCATTGCTTTGGTCTCTTAAGTTACCCTTCAACTGAAAAGCAAAGTGAAAGTTCACATCAAAAGTTACAAGACTTCGGGAAGGCTGTGTAATTCCCTTGACAGAAAATACAAGCACACAGAGTGCCAACTAGTTTGGCAAAAAAAAACTGATTTAACATGCTGCTGTACACTATGAAAGATGACAGGTGGAAAAGAAAGTGACAAGGTAATAATTCACCAAGGACATAGGGCAATCCTGTATTTACCTTATGCTCAATGCAGAAACAAATCTACAGTAAATCCTAGTCCTCTACATTGCATGCTAAAGGCACAATATGAGAGTGTCAAATGCTTAATGTGAGGCTAACGATCAACTTAGAATGGACTCCTTCTATAACTGATGCATTTATAAAAGACTTTTGACGTTTGCTGGGTCACAATGTCAGTAAAGCTAGTTTCAGATCATTAGCGTTCGAACGTCTTGTGAAATAAGTCCGCTGATGTGAGTGAATAATAGAGGTGAAAGTTGAATAATGGGCTTCAGTCACAGCCAATTTAGTGACTGTGGCCTTCATCATTACCATAGCTACCAGCCAAAAAAAAAAAAAAAACTAATTTAATAGTCATTTCAAATCACCACTGGTGATTCCCAGTCATGTCTGGAGCAGAAATGTAGTAGCATGTCACACCTAAGCCCACGCAACATATGTTATATCATCAAGTATTTAAAGCTCCAAGAATAACCAAATGGCACTTAAACAACTGTGTCATGTGATAAAGACCTAATCTGTTTCATTAAAGCAGTCGGCACAGTGTTACAGACCAATATTTAAAAACAGATTTTAAAAAGGCGGATGTACCATATTGAATTTATCCACTTTAAGGTGTTCTTAAGGGAGTATGGCATTTGAACGCCTTTTTGTTTTGGTTTAATTTAGTCTCTCCCTTAAGCCACTCTCTTTAGATTGGAGCAAATGAAAGATAGACATTCAGCATAGAAGCACAGGCTATCCATCTGCTTCAATGGCCAAAAATGATGCTAATACATCATTTATTTAAACTGGGATTGTCCCCTTTTACGTAACTTTTGGCTCTGGGGCCAGTGAAGATGTGCCAACATTGAGAATTTATCCAATTGAATGAATTTCTGCTCCATAAATTGCTCATGAATGCCAGTGTTGTGTGAAATACCTGCCAGCGATACACTGACCCCTTTCTTAGCGAGTGCTTGGCTCTCCTTGGAGGAATGAATCGATCTGAAAACAGTCAGGGTTAATTATAAATCAAAACCAGCAGACACTGACAGGGATACTAACGAAATGCCCCCACTGTACAGTGCAAGTCTCCCTCAGATACTTTCAGTCAGAAAACATAGAGCAACTCTTGAAATGTACCCCGTATAGACCCAAGAAAATGAGCAAAAAAGAAACGTAAAAATAAAGCATGCCAAAGTAAGTGGTTGGTTAAAAGTGGACTTCACATAGCTTTGAAAAAAAATTACCCATTGAAAACTGAATTAAAAGGGCTAAAAACTACCAGGGAGACAACAGGGTCACATTAAAAGGCAGAAAGATGATGACTCAAAGTAGAGAGGGTGACCTTCACATTTAAGACCAATAATAAAAGAAAAGCAAAACACTATTATAATTATACAGAAAATTATATTTTACCATGCATGCATGTCATGTATGCTAAATATAAGTAATTGGTATGCAACTAATTGATGTTACCAAAAAAACTTCACATGATGTCAGCAAATTATATAATGTTACGAAGCTGACAAATTTGCAAGCAGTATTCACAACTAAACAGCAAAAAGAAAACAAAAACAAATGCATGTAGGCCTATGTTTACAAAAATGGCAAGCGACAGCTTCATCAACAGAGTTTTGGCCCAAAACTCTCTCATTAAAGACCTCCACACTATCTTTATTCTTGAGTCCTCAAATGTATTTATAATAACTACGCATTTGCATTGCAAGTTTTCTTTATGCCCTGTTAAGGTTCTCTTGCTGTTGCTTAAACAAAACAACAATTATCTTTTGTCCCTCTTGCTCACCTCCTCTACAGCAGACAAAAGTCGACATGGCTTGCGTCTGAGGCTATTTGCCTTGTAATCACAGAGGCGAGAGGCCATTAGGGAGGTGCAGCGGTGAGCAGGATTTCACAATGGAAGTCATTTGGTCATTATCAGGGATGAAGTTAAATGAGAGAGTTGGGTTTACTAATGAGGTGGTTTTATTACAGAAGCGACATGAGGCATTATTAGCATGCAATGGATGGTACCGATGTTTGCCAATCTCTTTCTTTCTTTCTCAGGTTTATCCCGCAATCCCGAAAAATCATTTGAATTCATAAAACATCACATAGGCGATATTTACAACTCTGCACAGAAGGCAAACAATTATTGCAATTGTAAATGAATGGTAAATTCAGCTGCTATCTGTATAGTTTTCACCATAAGTGCCTCTGAATGGCATAAATGAAAGTTGAAAGCAAATTGACTATCAAATGAGTTAATTAGACACAGCTTATGAAAAATAACAAGTGCAGAAGAGAGAAAAATTTATGCCAAAAGTTTGTCAATGCTTCTGGAAATATTTCAGGGTATCATTTGGGGTTTTCTCACGTATATGCATGTCACACATTGTGAGCAGTACAACAAATTACTCAAAATGAGCAGGAGCAAAGCGCCATGTCTAGCCAAGCAAAAGTGTGTACAATTAGTCAGAGCTGACTGATCACCTCAGACAAATTAAACAATTGTATAACACACAGTTAACACAATCTCCAGTGCTTCGGTTTGAATGCAGTGACAAAATACGTCCAGCTGACAATTTTATATGGTTCAAGTTTATCTGGTAAGTGAACCTATGACCATTTATGTCGGGATGTAAGAATACCATTCATCTGATAAAAGATTATATGGACTACATTTATCAACAGTTAATGATCTGTCCAATCCCCTTCTCAATTTTATCAGTTTTTTTTTTTTTTTTTTTTTTTTTTTGGTGCAGTTTGGAATCTGTTTTTAGCCCAAAACAATTTTTTTAAAGGTGCATTCAGTATTTTTTGGTTGAAGATTAGTTTGTTCTTAATCATCTGGTTATGGTCTATTTTTATTTAAATACTTTTATGTTCATGCTTCGTACAGCACCTCATAAGTTCATACAGCAACATCAGTAACTTGACAGTATAAAAAAACCAACAGGTATAAAGTTAAGAATTTAAGACTTTATGGTAGAAAAACTTGAAGCCTACTCATTAACAAACCAAATGAAATAAAATTTACGCATTAGCATTTCGGTCAATTTAAGTATTAAACATTGCAAAAATTAAACGAAAGTAATTACCTTACTTCCTGAGAAAAGCTCTCCTAAACTTCCTATCCGTCCATCATCCGATTTGCGTTCGCACGCGCACTAACGTAACCAGAGGTAACTTCTTCTTCTTCTTCTGAATTTTTTATGGCGGTTGGCAAACCAGCTTATGGTGCATTACCGCCACCTACCAAACTGGAGTGTGGAGCTCAGACAAGCAAGGAAATGAAAAAAAATAAAAATAAAATAATAAAAAAAAAAAAAAAAAAAAAAAAAAAAACTAAATTATCCCGTATAACCCTATGTCTTTAATAAATTTAATAATGGCTCTATACTTCTTCCATTGCTCAAAATTACATTCCAAAAAGCTTTGTATATTGTAAGTGTTAATGTCCAATTTTTCCATTTCTTGAATAAGTAATATTCTTTCATTTTCGTACTGTTGACATGAAAATAAAATATGCTCTATTGTCTCTGATTCATCACAATTTCTACATTTACCTGTTGCATGCTTTCCTATTTTAAAAAGGGAATGATTTAGTCCAGAATGTCCAATTCTAAGACGTGAAATGATAATATCTTCCTTCCTGTTCTTATATACACTTCTTCCATTTCCTACAAGTTGTTGGATGCTATTAAGATGTCTACCCTTGCTATCAACATCCCATGCTTCTTGCCATTTACTATGAGTGACTTCTTTCACTTTAGCCTGAACCTCTTTTTTACTAAGAGCCACTTGTATGTCAACATCTGCATGATTTAAAGCTTGCTTAGCTAGTTTGTCAGCCACTTCATTAGCCTCTACTCCCACATGAGCAGGGACCCACAGAAACATAATAAGACTAGTATTACTATTTCTCAATAAACTTGCTAGAATATCAAAAATAATATCTTGCCTAGTTGATTTTAGTCCACTTGCAAGGCTTGAAAGTGCTGCATAAGAATCAGAACAGATGACTGCTAACCTAGGTTTTACATCCTCCACCCAATGAAGTGCTACCAGAATGGCAATAAGTTCTGCTGTATACACCGATACATTATCAGTTAATCTTTTGCTGATATCACATTGAAATTTAGGGATATGCACTGCAGAAGCAGTTCTTCCAGAGGCAGGATCTTTAGAACCATCTGTGTATATGTGCAACCATGATGTATAGCTTTGATCTATATATTGCTGTGCAATAATGTTCTTGGGGATATCCTTGTCATTGTTAATTTGCGTTTGAATTTGAAAATCAACTAATGGTTTTGGGAATATCCATGGTGGAATATTAGATACAGACACTATTGGGCTAACTTCTAATCCATCAATACCAGCTTCTAATGCTTCCCTGTTAGCAGTCCATCCAAAGCTTTTAATAGTCTTATTCCCATGTTCCCAGCATTCTTTCAAAACTCCTTTTACTGGATGACTTTCCTTATGCCCTTTTATATTAACCCAGTAATTCATTCTAAGCTTATACCTTCGCAGGTAAAGAGGAGCTTCTCCAAGTTCTACCTGCAAGGCTGCAATGGGAGATGTTTTGAAGGCACCACAACAAATTCTTAGAGCTTGACTTTGTATAGTTTCAATCTTTTTAAGTAAGGTTTCAGATGCAAATCCATAGATAATACTTCCATAATCCAGGCTTGACCTGATTAATGTACAGTATATTCTTTTCAGTGATATTCTGCAAGCTCCCCATTCAACCCCTGATAAACATCGTAGTATATTAACTCCTGTTTTACACTTCTCTATTAACTTTTTAGCATGAGTAGCAAAAGTCAATCTTTGATCCATCCATACTCCAAGGTATTTAACTGCTGAAACTTGCTCCAGGTCCTGTTTGTATAATTTCAATTTAACAACTGGTATTCTTTTCTTTTTTGTAAAGCAAATAACTTGAGTTTTTGCTACTGACAACCTAAAGCCCCAGTTATTTGCCCAAGCTTCAACAGCTTCCACTGATTCTTGTAACTTTTTTGACACACAAATAATATTACGTCCTCTTTTCCAAATTGCCCCATCGTCTGCAAATAATGCCCTACCTATATCACCTTTAAGATTATTAAAAACATCATTTATCATTATATTAAATAACACTGGACTACAAACACTTCCTTGAGGTGTCCCATTATCTATCTTATATGTCTTGGAATACTCTACTCCTACCCTTACTTGTATTGTTCTTTCAAGAAGAAAGTCCATAATCCAGTTATACATTTTCCCTCCGATCCCCATGCATTTAAGTTTTATTAGAAGGCCCTCCTTCCAAAGCATATCATATGCCTTCTCAATGTCAAAAAGAACCCCAACCAGAACTTCTTTATTTACTTGAGCTTTTCTGATATCAGCTTCCAAGCTTAACACAGCATCCATTGTATTTCTCCCTTCCCGAAATCCACTTTGGTATGGTGACATAAGTCCTTTACTTTCCAGAACATAGTTTAGCCTGTATATAATCAATTTCTCCATCAATTTACACAAATTCGAAGTCAAAGCAATTGGTCTATAACCAGTTGGGTTTGATTTATCTTTACCCGGTTTACCTATTGGAACAATTATTCCATGCTTCCAAGAGGGTGGAAGCTTTCCCTCATTCCAAATCCTATTAAACAGACATAAAATCATATTTAAAGATCTGTCAGTCAAATGCTTGATCATTATATAACACACATAGTCTTTTCCAGGAGATGTATGTTTAACTCCACCTAGAGCTCGTTTTAATTCATATAAAGTGAAATCTGCATCTAAAGCGTCTCCAGAAGGATTCCTTTTAATCATCACATCTGGGTGCTGATTCTTATTCTGCTCTCTAAATCTTTTTGCTTCCTCTGATACATTATCATCACTATGAACTCTGACAAACACTTTAGCCAACATTTCAGCTTTTTCATTGTCGGTTACTGCTATTATTCCTTCATCATTTTTTAAAACTGGAAGAGTTTGACTTCTATATATTCCACCCATTTTTCTTATTGTCCCCCACACTTCACTTATATCAACATCATCTCCAATTGTACTACACCAATCTCTCCAGTATTTCTTTTTAGCAGCACGAACAGTCCTTCTGACCTCAGCTTGTGTTTTCTTATATTTAATAAAATCCTCAAATAAATAAGTTCTTTTAATTTGTCTAAATGCTTTATTTCTGTCCTGTACAGCTTTACTACACTGTTCTGTCCACCAGGGAACTGATTTCCTCTTTCTACTTTGTCCTTTTCTTCCTATTACAGTATCAGCTACATCATACAATACTTTGCAAATCCTATCATTAAATTCATCCACTTCCTCCATTGATTCTGGTTCTATTGCTGTAAGTCCTACCTCACTTAAAAAAGCATATGCTTCCCAATTAGCCTTTTTAAATCTCCATCCTGGAGCAGGCTTCAAATTTTGTTCTAACACTCTCATCCCTACCTTACAAATGATAATATAATGATCACTACCCATACTATTGTCTTCACACACATCCCATTCACAGCTCCTTGCTAATTCTTCTGACACCAGAGTTAAATCTATAGCTGATCCAATTCCCCGAACTACATCAATTCTTGTGTTTCTACCATCATTTAAGCATACCAGTGCATGACTATCTATAATTTCTTCTATAACTTCCCCATTATGATCATCATTAATACTTCCCCATAATGTGTTATGTGCATTAAAATCCCCACACCAAATAACTTTATATCCTGATCTTGACCCAATAACCTTTTCTAAACCTTTATTTAATCTATCACAAGGATTGTAAAAATTAATAACTTGAATATTCTGTTTTTCTGCATATACATCAATAGCTACTACTTCATACTCTTCAAACTCATTAATGACTCTGTATTGTACCTGATTCTGAATAAAAGTGGCCACTCCACCCCCATTTCCTACTTTTCTATCTTTCCTAACTACACCATACCCTTGTATGACAAAATCTAAATGAGACTTTAACCAAGTTTCTTGAATGCATATTATATGTGGTTTCTCATCCAGTTGATCTATAAAATGTTTAAATTCTAGCCCATTTGCAATAAGACTTCTCGCATTCCATTGCAAAATTGTTAAAACCATTGAATTATGTAATTCTACCTGGAGTTTGAGTGACTGTTTGAATTTTCAGTTTATCATTTATTTTTTCCACAGTCACTCCATCTACATTTAAGTATTTCTCTGCTGCCCTAATAATGATCTTAATTCTTTCTGTTCTACTTTCTGTTTGAGCAGAACAGTTTATCACTTCAGCCATAAATGAGACAAACTCCATTTTCCCAACTTCCAACTTATCCTCATTTACCTTTCTCTGAACCAAAACATTCCTAGTCCATTCATGATTTTTGTTCACTCCCTGTGTCTGCTCAACTTGTTTTACTTTTTGGATTGCCTCAGCATATGTCATTCCCTCATTTATTCTAACATTCTGCACTTTTACTGCATGCTTGTGAACACTACATCCCCCAAATCCAGCACTATGCTCACCACCACAATTGCAACATTTAACCTTTGCTCCTTCATCACATTTACCATATTCATGGTTACCCCCACATCTCGCACATCGTAGTTTGCCTCTGCAAACCGCACTAACGTGCCCATACTTCTGACACTTGAAACACCTCAGAGGAGGAGGAACATATGGTCTTACTGGGTAGCTAATGTAGCCTAATTTAACCCTGTCTGGCATTCTTTCCTGATCAAACTGCAGCATGACCGACATGCTATCAATTCTTTCTTTATTTTTAACATATTGAAGCCTTTTCACTCCAATAACTTTCCCTCCATCAATGCAGCTCTTAATTGTATCAGTAGACACATCAGTTGGAATTCCTGTAATCACACCTTTAACCCAAGGTTTCCTATTATACAATGTGCATGATACCTGATATCCAAGCATCGATTTTATACTGAGGGCCCTCTTCTGTTGTTTCTCATCTTTGCACATGATAACCAAATTTCCATCTCTAAGCGTCTTTGCACTATTTATATCTCCTACCGCTTTTTTCAGAGCTTTAGTCAATTTTATGGGATTTACTGTTATGCCAGACTCCGCAAATTTCAAAATTACCTTAAATTCTTCAACATTTTTCCTACCTACTTCTTCCTCCTTTCCACTATCCGTAAATGATCCTTGACTACCGGTTTTCTTCCTTTTCCGATTAACTATTTTCCACCATTCATTTCCCCCAGCATTCCCGCTACAGGATTCATCCTCCATTTCCGGCTCACTACCAGAACTAGCGTCATTTCCTGCCATCAGTCGCCACCACACTCCAGTCCGACCCTCCAAGTCGGCCGCTCCTCCAACCAGAGGTAACAGTACCGACAGTACAGGTGATGATGTTCTTCTTCTAGTGTTTTACGCCGGTTTGGCAAATCAGCGAATAATGTACATTACCGCCACCTACCGATCTGTAAGAAAGAAAGAAAGATACACCTAGATACAGTTGATTTCAAACTGAAGCTTCTTTAACATCAATTAAGAAAATGATGTAAAAGAAAGAGAGAGAGAGAGAGAGAGAGAGAGAGAGAGAGAGAGAGAGAGAGAGAAATGCAAACAAAATAAGTATTCTGTTAAATTATTATTTCTCTCTATAGTATAGTTTTCTCAAAACTGTGATGTAATAAATGGCCACAAGCTGGAGGAAAGGCTTTGAACACAGCCTGTATAAAAACAGTTTGAACATCACCACAAAAGTGTAGACCTAGTTGAAGCAAATGCTATTATAAGCTTTAGTTCACCTTTTCTAAATTCAACAAAGATAAAATAAAGCAACTAGTCATAATTATTTAACCTATTTAAGAATGTAATAATTGAAGGTATAAACTTTTTTTTTCACTTTTAGATTTTCTAAAATGTTTAAATTACTGGCTATATGGGAATTTCAGCAAGCCATTGCAGAAGATGCTCTTAAAGAAAGCCCTCCACTGCCATCTAGCGCATTTGTATCTAAATACTCTTCTTAAGGATTTTTTTTCATGACGTGCAACATCTAAAAAGGTTAATAGATGCGCAATTTATGCGTGTATTTATTTATACTCTTTAGACAATCAAAAGAAACCAGAAGAGGGAGAATCCAAGATTGAAAAAAAAGCTTTTGCACGATCTCTTATGTATCGTAGATACTTTCCTCATTGAGAATTCTCATGAATATCTATTGTTCCTTTCATCTGTCCATTAATAAGGTGCAATTTAAAAACGGACTCCGAGACATATTTCTGTGGCTCCCTAGCACCAATAAAAGCTCCTTTATCATGGTTGTCATGCTTGAAGGCTTGACCCTCCTGTCAGTTATTTTCATGCTTTTGTAAGGTAAACTGAATGTACTCCAAAAATATAAGACAGACGTCACAGTGTTGATGAGGTACACCAGCATGTCTCATAATACCTTGTTTGCCATTTTTAGAACCACCTTGAGTAAAAATTAGAGCTGTAGGAGTTAATATTTGGCTAATTTAAACAACATCAATACTTTTGTTCGAAATGCTCCTGCACTAACATTCAACATTTACTCTCCGGGAGCATATTTGTTCCAAAAAGAGTATTACCAACACAGATCCTTGTTAAGAATTTAAATTAAGAATGGGTATTTAAAGTCTGATATTACATAAACACCTAAAGAGTGAACAGAGGGTATAAACCAGGTTTTATTGCACAGAGCAGCTGGCCTCATACATGATAAAATTAACAAAATTAGTTTTGTGATTATCAAATTCATCAAAATGATCCACATTGTCACCTCGTGTAATTTTTTAGACAAATTTAACCAAGAGTCACAGAACACTATAACGATGAATTTAAAAAAGTCAGTCAGGTAGTTAAACACAATAACTTTAGCAAACACTTAAACAGTTTCAAGTCAGAGATTACCAAATATTTACACCTTTAGCAGCACAAAAAAAAAAAGTAAACATGTGAACTGAAACAATCAAAACCAATGTGCAAAACGGCAACAATTCTGTAACATACAAGTATGAGGAATCCATTTTAAACTGGCCACATTTCCCTAGCAGAGAGAACATTCAATTGTCAGTATAAAAAATATATATGTATATATAAAAAAAAAGAGACAAAAAAATTAAGAAAAAGAAATTAACACTCCAGGGTATGAATTAATATACTTTACATTTTTTTTGGTTCAAGAAAAATCATCAGCAGTAATTTCATAGTTTAAACTAAATAAAACAAAATAACTAATTAAAAACCAGTCAAAAACTATTCAAAGGAAATAAAATGAACCTAATCAGAACTTAGAACTCATTTAAATTGTAAACATTTGGGGGATGGGGGGGGGGGGTCAAAAGAGAGCCATTTGAAAACCTGCCTTTTGCCTAGAGGCCATCGGCCCTTACTGTAGGTGGACACAAAGACTGTCTGATTCCACACACGCAAATGTCCTTGAGCTAGAACCAAGTGATCAAATAAAAGGAAAGGGACAAATAACTAAGATGCACGAACTGCAATTATGTGGGTGACTCAAAAAACAAAAGACTTAAAGGAACATTCCAATAAACTATAAAAATCAATAGTGTCAGGTTTAGACTTAAAGGACATTACAGCAGTGAGAAATAAAAAGAGCATTCAGCCATGAATTAATGGCACCCCGTGATGCAGAGCCCTTTTCCACATGTAGTAGGTGGAACGAGGAGTAAGAGGAAAGTAAGACCGGAATTCTTTGAATGTGGGAAAGGACTTCTCTTCAAAGCGTTGCTGCAAGAACAGCTTTGCTTTGGCCTTGAAATTGGCCAGTGCCACGACATCCATCACAAACATCTGTTCATTACTGGACCGGTCAGGCAGAGAGTATGCAGGCAGTGTGAATTCAGAGGGACTAGCTGTCTGTCCATTCAGGCAGTCAATGTTCCCATCAAAAGAAAACATTCTTTGAGTTTTTATCTTTTCGAAGACATCAGGAGAGACAACCAAGCTCTGGGATTTCTCTGTCTCAGACATCATGACCGGCTTCTTGGCTTTCCTGTTCAAAGAAGCTCTCCAGAGCCAGTAGAAAGAAGAGGAAACTGAAGGGAACTTGAGCTTGAATTTGATGAAGGACATTTTTGTCCTCCGGACATGCATTTTGGCTTCTTCCCTTAACGTTTTCCTCTGGTGGTACACCAGCCTCAGGCTTTTTTGCTTGCGTCTGGAGATCTTCACTCTTCGTGACAGCTTAGCAGGGGACACTTGACTTCTGGGACTCTGGGTTTTATCAGCATCTGAGCTTTCCTCGCTGCTACCTGAGAGCTCTTTGAAAGGCGTAAACAGCATGGCTTCCCTCCTCCAATTGTAGTAGGTGGATCTGGAGATGCCCGGAAACCTTCTTTTGAAAATTCTGTAGGGGAACGATGTGTTTGCAATAATACAGTTCTGCAAGCTCTTCTTTGCCTCCTGCATCAAAACCACATTTTGGGCACGTTCCCCTTCCAGTTTCTCACATTTGAAGGCCAACATGCTGGCAAAGCTCCCTTGGCTGGGCTTCTTCTTCACCTCTGGTGAGGACCAGTAGTCCAGTTCAGTGCTGTCTACAGGACTCAGCTCCCCTGTGGAGCCGCCTGATACACTGCAAGTGGACACAAGCTCTTGCTTCCACGCATAGTAAGTGGATCTTGGAATTTCTGGGAAAAGCTGTTTGAACTGGCTGAGTGGAATAAGCTTCCCTTGCTTGTAGGATGTAAGGAAGAAGTTTTTGGCTTCATACCTGGCCACTGATTTCTTGTGATACTCAAGGCTTTGCCTCTTCCAGCGGTAAAAGGTGCTCTTGGTGATGTTGAACTTGTCTTTGAGGTTGGAGTAAGACAGCTGGGAGTCCTGATTCAGAAGATCCAGGGACTTCACCAAGGGCATTCGCTGCTCGCTGTTGGGACTCCCGATTTTGAGGTCGCTCGCATGAATCAAGGCCACAAAGTTGTGGGGTTTGAAAACAGAGCCTGCCTCCAAATCACCCGACCACATGATGTGGAGGGTCAAGGGCTCAACGTCTTTCGGCCACGTCCTTGGGCGAATGACTCGACTGAAGTAGGGTCGAATCTTTAAATTGTACATGGGATAAACGGAATAGATGTTGCACTGCAGGACAGACGCCAGTGCATACACGTGCCACATGTTTGCAAACGAGCCGGGGAAGCAGGAGGCCTTGATATCAGCATCAAAGATGGCTTCTAATACTTGAATTGGTAGATTGAGCATGTCCTGAGACTCCTCTGTGCAGAGGGAAAACCTAACTGCCTGCAGCATGACCTTCGAGTCAATCATACCACACAGGTAATATCGCTTCCGAAGTAGCATCTCCACCACAGTTCTGACCTGCAGCTCAAGACTCAGGCTCGTAGAGCCAACCAGAAGCATGCTAGCTGCATCAAACAGCATGTTTCCTTCTCCTTTGCAGACCAAAGGAAGCAAACCCGTCGGTGCGTCTCCCGGGTACAGTCTGTGAGCTACTGCATCAATGCCCAGCCATGAAGAGATCTCAGAGCAGAGTGTTGTAGGAAGATGGAAAGGGGCCAGGACCTGCTCCACCTCCACAGCAACTTTAGTGAGGGCATCAAGACCCACACACTCTGTGGCCTCCTGCAGCTCCCCCAACACTGAGAGCACCACTTCTGTCCTCTGAAACATGCCTACACAAAAAACACAGGAAGAAACAAGAAGATTAGCATTAATATAAAAATATATAGAGCAATTGCCAAAATGCATTCATTTTGTTTTACTGACAAAAGTAAAATATCTTTTAAGATATCGCTACTTCAGCAGAGGTAAAAAAAAAAAAATGAAACGAACAAAAAGTGTCCACTACAAAAAGTGAAGATGATGGTAATAAAAATAATGCTGATTAATGTAAAATAACAATGGAGTAAAGTGGTTGTTTCTGCCACAAATCCATACAACAATTTAACCATTAACCCTTTTTTGTGAACAAAACAAAATTAAGAGAGAATCTAAAAGGATTTTATACGAATCCAACCAAGGATTTTATATGTATTTTACACAGTTTTCACAACTATATACAAGAAATATACAACTATATATTACGCAAGAAATTTTAAGACTGTCTTGATTTCATGTTGACATGTCATACAGTAATTTATTTCCAATTTGTTCCTCTGAAATGAAAGAAGAAGAAAAAACAACAACAAAATGGTCTATTGCACTCTCTGTATCAAAGAAATCATGATCAGCAGGATACAGACAAACCCCACCATTTTGACTAAAAAATATAAAACTGCAGGAGGAAAAAAAAAAAAAAAAGTAAAAAGCTATAAAGAATTTATTCTTATACAATATTTTCAAACCTCCATTACTAACTGCACATTTTGCTGATTCTCTTTTGTAGATTTGCACGCATGAGACTTATGAAACATTTTTAGAAATAGCGTTAAACGGAAACAATTAAATGGTACACCATTACACAGAAAGGATACTTTCAGATACTTTCCATTAACCAGGCTGAAAATGAAGCCCAAACGCGACAGCACACAGTCTCCGTTGCACTCAAACAACAACAAACAAACAAACAATTCAGTCATACGAAAACAAACCAGCACTTTCGTTTCTTTTTCATCATTTACGATTATGAATGAAACGGTTTTTTTTTTTAATTAGTGGATTCATCAAATCAAAATAACAGAAAAATACACCTAGGAAAATACGCCTAAGAACAAACCTACAGTTCACACGGGACTATATTCCAAAGAACATAATTATATATGAACACCTCACCTTGTGTTTAGCGTTTCCCTCCCTTGAGATTTAAATCAACTTTGTAAAGTAGTCAGGTATTGCAAACTGTGACCTACTCTCAACTCCAGGTTTAATCCATTGTGTGAAGTGGACAGCGTGCTCATCATAGGAGACAAAACGAGCGCAATCTGAACCCAAGCACTGGAAGTTTCACATGATAAGGGAGGGACCTCCCTACAGGAAATTGTCAATCACTGAATTGTGTTGAACCCCTACACACACACACACGCACACACTCACACACTTATACTCTATCAGTGGAAGCACAATGGTTTTATACTAATAATAAGACACTAACAAGATAATAATGCTTACACTCTACCCTTACATCTAAGCATCACAAAAAGTTAATAGTAGTAAAACACACAATTTGACTCATTTATGAGCCTTTAAAATAGTGAGGACCACCTCACAAAACATATTTAATGATAACTGTTAAGGTATTTTCCAAATTATTTGTCCATCACTAATATGAAGAAACCTGTACAGAAGCATCATCTCATTTTTAGTGTGAAGTATAAACAAGCCCATCTGTTTATCATTATCACAGAAGACAGCCAACGATGTGAAAGCATTTTAGATTATTACATTTATTGTATACATTAAAAACAAATATAAACATATATATATATATGGATAATCACTGGAAATTTTTAATATTAAAGGCATAGCTTGCAATTGCAGTGTAAACTATTTTAAGTGTATTCATTTTTACTTTAATCTATGTACACTAAGAATATATTGGAAACAAACAGTCTCTCTAGACAGGAGTTTGAATTGTAGGTTTGTTGCATACTTTAGCCTTTATGTTGGCAATTACTTTATAAAAAATTAAAAGATCTTAAATAGACAGCAAAGTTTGAATACAGTTTATAGCTTCCTTGGTAATTAAAGTTAAGCTTCACTGTACTTTTGGAGTTGGCCAATTATCATTGAGGAATGCTGGAAATTTCCATTTCCATAGCTCAAAGTGAACTCCATCAGACAATGGCTTTGAAGTGTTCTCTTTCCATGCCAAACCCTGGGGTCCAGTTTCAATCAGATGTAGATGGATTTTTTTTTCTTTCTGTATATCTGGGGATGTTTAGTGTAGTTCTCTCTTTTAATGGATTAGCAGGGGCTTTTTTTCCATTTTAACCAAACCCCCATGCCCCCGAACACAACATTTATCATTCTCAAGGTTCAGCAGGTATGCTATTTATTCAAACCTTTACCTATTCATTAATTGTGCTGCATGTGTTCATCTCACAAAAAAACAAGTCAGACCAGCAGGCCGCACAAGGTCAAGCTCACTCTTTTGTTTATTGGAGTTGTGCTAGAGCAGACAGTGTGTGCAAATGGCAGAGAGAGAAGACACTGATCTGGGAAGGTGCATATCTGCCTCTTGTTTCCTCAAGGTATCACTTTTAACACCTCTGCCTGTCCACCTTTTGCAGGCTTTTCACACAACCTTTTGTTTCTACTGTTTCAGCCACACACCCCTCTTGAATCTGCAGTCCAGTTTTTTGAATGGAGACAGCCTGGTGCCACGTTTAAAACAATGCTAGAATGTTACTATAGTTACTATGCCTATGTTTATGTCTAAGAATACATTATCATTATTAACTGTCTTAAATGGCCAGTCCAAAGGATGCAACTCAAATAAACTTGGAACTTGGAAATCATCCAACAACCAACATGTTCATAATCCGGCCCGTGAGGAGCTTCTTAAAAATAAAGGTTCCAAAAAAAGGGGGTTTACTTGAAATAACTTTTATTTGTATTTTTTGGTATGTGAAGTATATTGTATTAATCTGAAGAAGCTTCCTTAATTATAAAGAACCTTCTGTGCAATGAAACTTTTTTATGAATGTTAAAAGTCCTTTGTGGAATCATCAGTATCAATAAAAAATACCTTTATTTCTGTACTGTACTGTAAAAACACACTAAATACGTTTGATAACAGACGTTCTTGCTAAAACGTGGAGCTGAAATGTTGATGAGCCATTGTGGGCTTAAACACCTCAAGTGTTCTCTTTCCATCCTGTGCTTAAAATGCAAATGGGACAACGTTGGGTCGGCTCCGGTAGTCTGCCACATGCTGAGGTTGTATGTATGTGCTGGGGTATGGGCCGTGCTTGTGTATGTTTGGGGTTCGAGGGGGGTCGTCAAAGATCTGTGGGACAGAGACAAGGAGAGTCTTGCAACCTTTTGTTCTTGAGCTTGGCAGTGTGGACTCAGGCACTGTCAAGAGCAAGCCCTTGACACCTATTGGGTAATCTCAACATGGGTTCTGCTAGCCAGAGTTTGCCTTTAAACAGCACTTCACCTCATTAGACACCAAATACAAACTAACATTCATTAATTCAATTTTATTTCCATATATTTATTTGTTTCTTTATTTATTGTTATTGCTTCATATATATATTTTGAGGGAACAATAGGATTAATTATATTTTGTACAACAATATTTGTTTAAATTAGCTTTTTGATATTTGATATATTGCATGCTGGGTCAATTATAGAAAACTTTTTTTGTTTTAGTGCTGGGCAACGATTAATCACATCCAAAATAAAAGTTTTTGTGTACATATATGTGTGTGAAGTCTGTATATTTATTATGCATATATATATAAAGACATATAAATACAGTATATAATTAGAAACTCTTTACATAATTTATTTTATATACCGATATATTTCACATATAAACATTACATTTTTCTTAAATATATACATGCATGTGTGTGTATTTATATATTTGCTAGCACTAATGTTTTTTTTAAATAATTTGCCATCTTTTTGTTGTTGACATCACATCAGTTTTACTGTTTTTACATGGATGTTTGTATATGTTGGCCCAGTGTCTTTAACATACACAAATAGTCTTGATTGAGAACGTTATTTCCTGTAATGGGGGTTTGTTATCACACTTATAAATTACAGATAAAATGAAAATGGTTTTAATCCATGAAACTGAAAAAAATCTCTATTATGTCTGGAATTAAACAGTTTGAAAGGTATTATGTGTGTTTTCATTTCTCATAATTTCATAGAATTGTGGATGTGAATTTATACTTGAGGAATTGGATAACCACTGTAGTCCTTATAGCAACTTGATAGCAATTTACATGAAAAAAGTCAAAATTCACATTTCTGGTACGAACAGATTACAGAATGTTAAAGATCCTTTAAACCATATACTTTATGTTTAATGTGTGTGTGTGTGATAAAAACATAAAAATTCACAAGGAAGCCAACTTTTTTGACATTGTGATTGAATGGCTCTATTGGTAAGTACTGTATGACAAACTGCTGATGTGCAAAGTTTACTGTGTAACTTCTACAGTATATTATATTAGTTTTGAAAACTATCCAGTCCTGACTGTTATTTTTCTGTATAACCTGCATTGAAATCAAAGTTGAACAGCAATCCAAGACGTGCACAAGAGCAAAGTCAGTTTTTTCTCTTTTAGTAACAGGTTTGCTCTCAGTTCCCACAGTCTTATAAATGCACATACTGTGCAATCTTTTTGCCACAGATCAAAAATAAGACTGAACCCTAAGGTCAAATTCATTTATTTTGGACACTGATGTTCAATATCATACTTATTTATTTATTTATTTATTTATTTATTTATTTATAACCAAAATAATTACCAAGAAGTCCTAAATATTGTTTAAAATAATGATTAACATAATCATAGTTGATTCTGTTTCTGTAGGTCTATTATTTATATATATATATATATATATATATATATATATATATATATATATATATATATATATATATATATATATATATATATTGATATTCACTTTCTGTATAATTACAATTATATACACAAAGATATGTTTGTATAGATGTAATACTTCTATCATTTTCTTTTTGACACAACTAACTGATGTGACATGAAAACCCAAATTCATTTCATACCACATTAGGTTACATGCTCACCACCCTCAACCAAGTCCATGTTTCAGAGGCTGTCCTGAATACTTACACCACTAAACCAAAAACAGTCTGTTCCTGTCCTGCACTGCCAGAAGTCAGGCGATCTAGTGGCAACACTTCCTCAGAGTTCGTCTCTGGTTACTAAAAGAAAGAAAAAATCTGTGGGGAAAACATTTAGAAATGTGTAAAACAGACTAGAGTAAAAATTAGAAGCACACACAGTAAGACACATCAACTCTCTCTTCTTCAAAAATCTTAAAATGTAGCCTTTTAGATCTTCAGACAGCTTTTAACACAATACCCAATGGCAATATTGTACCTAGTTTGACCAATCACTTACCCATCTAATGACTTTTAATATGACAAATGGTTACAGTTGTACAGTTGTATGGTATTTAATTATAAACATTCTGATATTAATTTAACTATTCTTTAGATGAATGCACTATAATCTGAGGTTGGTTATTATTTCATTCATACTGCAGTGCAGCTGTTTTTCCAGCTGGTGGCATCAATGCACTTGTTGACTGAAGTGTCAAAACAAAAACACGAAGGAGCAAAGGCGTTATTAGGGGACAAACTTTATGCATGCTGTAAATCTTTGACTGACATTTGTCGCTAGTGTGGTGCATCTAAAACATTAAAACAGAATGTGATCACTATCAGTGAATGTGATACAGGGTAGGCCTACCTTTTAAATGAAGCATGTTCATGTCCATATTATTTGTCCACTACCAAAACACAGTCAGGAGGATTCTGACAGCATGCATGACGTTTAGCTGTGGGCAGCGACTAGTTAGTGCGCACTAGTGAGACCCGCCTCCTTTAATTTTCGCTCTATAACACACGGTTCCCTCAGTTCATAACACTGAGGCTGTCTGTTTGTCTGTTCTCATGTTATTCAGCAGGTGAATCACATCTTAGCACTGGTTCTGCTTCAGACGGTGTGAGGTCGCTGTAGCCTGATATAACGTTACCGGTCATCTGTTACGTGCTCTGGAAACGTCTCTGCATGGAATAACGTCAACACGCTACTGTCATCCTAAAAACAGATCGCTATTGTGGATTTGCAATATTGGAGGAATTATGAATGAATAAAAACACACCGACGTGGATAATCGATAAACGCTGTGTATCAAACCGTGAGCAATTCTCTTGAATAATCTGTCAATAACAATCGTTCAAGACGGACGGCGTCCGGGAGCACAGAGGGAGAACCCGCGCGAAAATGAGGGAACGGGACTTCATGCCAAACATGGAACGGGGCAAACCGGCCACATACACGGGAGACAAAAAAGCTAAAATGGCTGCTAAAACCAATAAAAAGTGGGTGAGACTGGCAACTGTATTCGCATATGTCTTGTCGGTGTCTTTGGCTGCTATAATACTGGCAATTTATTATAGTTTGATATGGAAACCGACGTCTGCATCTCTGTCTGGACGGTCAAATGTTTTGGTGACGGCTGCAATTAAGCCCATAATCACAAATAACATCACAAGTGATGTACCAACCTCGAACAAGATGAATAATACACCACTGGTCAGCCTGAGATCGACAGAGACCCCCAAGTATGCCCACTCTACTTCTTCATATAGACAACAACACTGGGGTGATGCTAAAGATCATGAAGGTCTTCTCAAAATCCCCACAACAAAAACAAAGAATACTGACCAAACAGGAACATTTGACTCGGCACACATTCATGAAAAACCAATACGTTTTAGTACAGTAGAAGTTAACCAAACTAGTGTTCTTGTAGCAGGTGCATCAAGTGAACCTCCTCTGGCCCATGGAGCCACATCTTCTACTAAACAAAACGACAGTTCTGGGGTCGGTGCCACTGAGGAACGGCCTAACATGTGGGATTCAGCCTCTCCCACAACTGACCAAGAATCATGGACAAGCTACATTGCGAGACCTGACGTCTCCTCTTTGACAGAACATGGTCTGGAATTAATGGAGGGCTCGCATCCTTTGCAAGATGAGTTGGTTACCAAGGACACAGAGGATGCAGCAAGTGGAGTGTGACACCAGATTATTTGTGTGGCACGTAATTATATGACATTAGCTGTGATGACTGTGCAGCGAGAGAAATAACAACTGCCAATGTGAGAGTCATCATACAGTTTATACTCATTTGGTTTCTATTTAAAGGACAGAAACTGTGCTGACCTACCTGCTTTAAAAAAAGCTTATTTAAAGGTTGTTACATTAAAGAGTGCAATAGATGGGTTCCGAAAGTAAAAATCCCATTCATTTTCTAGACTGAGGAATTGATTTAGAACGATTAAGACCTACTGTGAGCTACAAGGTTTTTAACTGGTGTTACATGCTTAAAAAAAAAAAAAAAAAAAAAAAAAAACACCAGACTGCACTATTTAAACTTATTTTTTTTTTTTTTTAATAATTGTGTTTATCAGCAGGATTCTTGGTGTAAAACTACATTACCCATGATTCTGAAAAGAAAACTTCACCAATCAGAGAATTTCATTAGGCAAATTGCCCCTCCAAAAGCTGTTTTGCAATCCAGTCACTCTCCAATTATTTTTCATAATTTTTAAATGATGTCATTTGCAATTCTTCTAATGATGTTTTTCACCTTGTGGCTGGTTGATTTGGTCAATGGCTTAGAACTCTTCGATGAAGACTTCTTTTTTTAATTCTATGGGAAAAGTGAATGGGAAAAAAACTTACGGAACCAAGGCTGCTGAAAAAATGGGCAAGCACTGATGCATAATTCATTTGCAGCTAAATCACAGACATGTTCATATTCAGAATAACAGAACAATTATGTGATATAGCTTTTATAAAACAGTTCTATAAACCTTCAGTTAGTATCCAGCAACCTACAATTTAGACAAAACTTTGCCAGTTAGTGTGTATATCTCTTTCCAGTGACAGAAGTTCCAAAATATGTCAAATTTGACAAAGTAGTATACGGACACAGCTCCACATTCATTCCTGCTTTTCTAAAAACAATGGGGAAAATTTGTAAAGAATTAAAACACAGTGCCGTTATACTAAATATAAAGTCCTGGAACACTTCTTCAAATCAACTCAAGGATAAAAATGAACTGTTGTATAATGGATTGATAAAGATTGTGGTTAAGCGATAGGATCATGGTTCTTGAGATGTCTTTTTGAACAACAGGAAAATGAGCCATTCTCGTCACCAACAATCCTTTAGTAGCATTTATTTCATTGTTTTGTAATTGTGAGCAACTTAAACACTGTTTAAAGCAACTTAGAACACTTTGCCTATAGAGTTCAGGAATGGAATATCTGTCTGAATAAAGAAAACCTGGCTAGTAGGAAAAATTCACTGTGCAAACTCACCCATGTTGACATTTTTAACTGTCTTTTATAAATCAGTGTTTGTTGAGCAAGATATATAATAACTGAAATATGACGTATGAATAAACACATATTTTTCTTTCAGTGCAATGATTATTGAACCAGAAATGTGTCCACCTTAAGTGACTTCTTACTAAAAAGACGTAAAGCAGTTTTCTGAAGTGGAGTGGTTATGACTGTTTAAAAGGGGCACATATTTGGGAATTAAACTTGTCCTGTATTATTATTGTTATTATACAAAGCCATGCTTTCACTTTGAAAATTCCATGAAAACTGATTTTTAATGATTCTGAATAAAAGAGGCATCAAGTGAATAAAAGTTTGAAAAATTAAATGATGTATTAGTATTATATAGATTTTTGGTTCATGTTTAAATCCATATTTTTATATTATTATTTCATATGGACAACAAGCGTTATCGTTATTTTTTGTCGCAAAGTAATTTGTTTATGAACAATGTCTTGCCAAAGCAGTTTCTAGCAATTTTTCTTTCTTAATTAGATTATTAGCTACTTATTATAATAATATGTAATGTTGGCCAGATTCTCTGAGAAAGTTCAGACGCATGAATTATATTTTGAACCATATTTTTCAAAGCACTTTAAGATACCAGAAGGACAGTGAGAGTAACCAGATGTCTGCACATGTAGGCTGGACACTTATTCCCATCTCGGAATAATCAATCTCTGGTAGAATGCATGAAATGTAAGCCAAACGTTACAGATGAGTCCCAGTACATTTTAAATGCTTATATATGTCATAACAATACAAATGAGTATATAGTAAGATGTCACTGTAAACTCATGTTTTTGTGACACTGCAGGGAGATGACACATTTAATCAGTTGAGTGCAGTCTAAAGGGAATCATTTGCTTAATTAACACAGACTTTTACATCCCTTTCAATTATATATTTAGCCACATAAACCAAACTTGTCCATTGTGTGATACTGGAAATTGTATGACTCGATGATTTTAAAGTGACCTGAAGTATCCCTCAGCCTAAGTTTGTCTCTCACACTGTGTATGTTCCAGCCATCAGTTGTCCATGGGGACCTCTTCATCACATTAACCTCAGCATTCCATTCAACCAAAAAATAGGACTGTCCCTCGGCACATTCCCATTTGCTTCAGATGAGCAGATTGTTTATGCCATAGCAATAGCAACATAAAATGCTACCTTATTTTTTCCACCTAGCCCAGTTTAAAATATAAGGAGCTGGGAATTCCCTGCATATTTTAGGATGGTACTGTGGGTGACACTCTTAATTACTAGAAACATAATGCTATTTAGACCGAATCCATTAATGGAACACCTAAGTTATGGGAAAATGTTTTCTGGTGGTTGTAGTGAACGAAATGTGGAATGGAAAAGTGGGCAGAAAACATGAATTGGAAGATATTTTCAGTCAACAAACAGTTTTCATTAAGTCAGTATGAATCGAAATTGTTCAGTTATCAACATTCTTAAAAAGTCTTCTTTTGTGTTACACAGATAAACATAAGTCAGATGGAACATGTCAATGAGTAACTGAGAAAATTTAGTTTAGTAAGAATAGGTTGTAAAAAATTTTTTGCAAGTACACATACATACAAACAATTCAGATATAATGTACAGATCTGACAACGTTGACATTTTTTTAATTAATAATTTTATTCAGGAATGAAACTGATTGATCAAAGTTGACATTTATAATGTTACTGAAGATTTATATTTCACATAAATGCTCTTATTTGAAACTTTTTGAAGAATAATGTGACACTAAATAGTGGAGTAATGGCTGCTGAATATTCAGCATTGCTATCTCTGGAACATAATACATTTTAAAATATATTGCTAAACTCAAACTTTTACATTTAAGTGTAATTCTTCTAAGAGAGTTTCATTTAAATTGACATACTCATGTAAGGCATGTAAGCCTTTGGATGGGGTGACAGTGCTTATGAAATCTCCTGTGGCATCAGTCTTGTCAGTCAATGTCACTGTGTATTGTAGAGTGATTACACCTGCAGCATCATTCTGTCCATTCTTTTCAAATATTAAAATCTTATGCAATGTTTTTTCTTTCTTTCTTTTGAATCACTTTTTAAAATCTAATGTGGCATGTTTCATGAGTACAGTTCTTCACCTCGAATGGCCTCTCGTTGCCTTTGTGGAATGAAGTTCCTGAGGAGATTCTGTCTGCTAATATTTGTGGTTTCTATTGCCTGACATTTCGCAGGGGTCCTCACAGGACAAACCACACACATACCATGGGATATAGAAACAATGGGGGAGCAGATGCCCTCGGAAGAAAGTATCTGCATATAACCCAGGACAAGAATGACTGAAATAATTTAACACAAAGGACTCTGTTGGATTTCTGTACATACTGTACATATTTTAAAAATTGTTTACAGAATAAAAATACATCCACCTTAACACTGAAAGGGTTTAAAACATTTTGGAACTGTAGTGATTGAGAATTATGGAAACAGAACTGTACATTCTGAATTTGGTGACCAAAAGTAATTGTGTTAACAATTTTTTGTCCAGGTTATTCATAAAAAGTGGAGGAAATAGGATTTGGTGACGCACATGTTTAATCTTATCAAATACCTTTAAGAGCCATCCTTGATTAATTTCTACACTCATCATGCAGACCAGAACATATTACCTATTTGATATGTTATATTCTGGTGCAGTGGATGACTAATTCACTCCTCTGATGTCAGAGAATCATCATGAAGATGTCATTTTATACACTGCCAACAATCAACATGTATTGGTCCATCATTACAGAATAATTTATATTTTTTTCTCCAGCATCTGAGGTTCTTGGCTTATAATGTCAGTCACATTTTTAGCCAGCATGCATATGTAAGTGACTTTGCATCATGTCATAAACAGATGGCATGGCTCTGTTGCCATTTGAAATATTTCAAGAATGGCTTATTATGTCCTTTTAAGGCAAAAGGCTCTAAAAGCTGTTATCTCACATATAGCACTAGGCTATCTGTGAACATTCACACCCACAAAGTAGGTCAAAAGGCACAATTTAAGCAAGCTTATGTTCATGTCAAGAATGGTGCTTATGTTAGGTTATTTTCTTTTTTATATATAATATTTTAGTTTTATTTTAGCTGAAGTCTGTTGAGTCCACGAATTTAGCTACATGAGTCAAGTCACAGCTCTTCCTTCTAAGATTCTTTACACATTATGAATTGCCTCTGGTGTGAGAGGACAGATGATGGGAATAACAAATAAGGAGAATGTAGGAAAAGCCAAATCGGACGTGAACTTATTCAGCCGTTTTCTAGAATCATATGCAAATTTCATAATAATAATAATAATAATAATAATAATACATTATGTATTTCCTCATGCATTAGACATGGCCTGAGTGTGTTGCCACACTTGACACATTAGAGTGTGGGTGGGTGGATTGGAATAATGAATCAGAAGAAAATTTATGATTACATAAGGTCAGTCAAGAGCAAATTACTTTTGAACAGAGGGCAGGTGAACAGAGTTCAATATTTAATTGCTCTGGACAAAGGCATCTATTAAATGTCTGATAAAAACGGACATAATGCTAGAATTTTCCTTAGGTTTATCTGAGCTTACGGGATACAGTGCTCATGAAAGGTTAATATTTTCAAGAAGTCTAAGAGCCAAAGCCTGTGCTAAATGATATGTAATGAAGCAACTACAAAAGGACCAGGTGGCTGGGAAGTGCTGTTAAGTGCACCTTCAAGAGGATCGTGCCTGTAAACATATGACTGGAGTGGGTGGACGATGTGTTATCATTGAATCGGCATGACCAGCTCCCATGAGGACCAGACACCCACAGTCGTGACAAACAGACCTGCCTTAAAAGGACATCAGGTAAACCAGACTAAATCAGAGGGGCACGAAAGACAGGCAATGTGGGTCTGTAATCCAAGGCAGAACTCTTTTGATTTGGAATTAGGAATAATGGAGAAGTAATTCATTTAGCAGGGTGTAACGGAAACAGACTGTAGCATAGATGTCACAGATATGTAGCTCAAGTAATTGTTGGTTTTGTTAACAAAACATTAATGTAAAAAATTCTAAAAAACAAAAAGGTTCCTTAAGGACACTTCGAAGTCATCATAGCCACCCAGATCCAGTATCCAGATCAAATGGTGGTTCAGCACCTAGGGTGACCTCTACAGCCCTGAATGTCAGTGGAGACAATGACCATCAATGAGCTCCAGATAGATCCCATCCAAAGACCTCATTACCTAGACGGCCATTGGGACAAGACTACAGAACCAGATGAGTCCTCTGTACAATCTGACTTTGTTGCAGCCTAGAATTAAACACTGGTTTCATTTGGCCAGAGAAGAACAGCACTATTTCGATGCATTAATTCCCTGTTTAATACTGTAAAGCTGCTTTGACACAACCAGCATTGGAAAGCACTGTATAAATAATGGTGACTTGACTTGACCAAAGAAATTCTTTTTTTTTGTGTGTATAGGCTACTTCACGCAAGTATGTGAATACAAACCAGTTATCATTTAGAGGCCTCTGCCATTTAAACTCACTCTCTTAAAGTTAATAAGTTAGTGCAAGATGTGTTTCACTCTTAAAGGGTTAGTTCACCCAAAAATGAAAATTATTGGGGTGAATAAAGGCCTCCTGTAATGAATCCATGCATTTTTGCAAGGAAAATATCCATATTTCAAAAGTAATAAACACTTTTCTCTCACCTCCCTTATCTGTCATATGTCGAAGCCGTTCCGGCGGATGATGCAGCATGTATGCACAGCACACGTGCCTCTGAGATATGCTAGTCTCGCAAATTTGTTTATAGAACCAAAGTTGCCTAACTTTAGCAAGGTTTTTGTTTTGTTTCACCGCGTTCGTCACTAATCATGCAACGGCGAACAGAGTGTGAGCGGACTGGAGTGGGAGCAGAGCGCTGTGATTTTGACGTGAGGAGCGGACTTTTTAAAAGTCGGAGCATTGTGATTTTTTCTCGCTCCAAGAGCGCTCCACCACCACTCCATCACGAGAGCAGTTCATGCCACCGACCTGTAATATAACTGCATATTTAGCAAGAATTCACGCGTTAAACATATTTACTGTAGCTATCTTGATAGAGAAGGAACACTCAAATCAGAAAGAATGTGAAGGCTATGATGACGGCAATGGACATGAGCGGGAAGTTATAATTCTCAAGGAATTTGTTTGTTCCTTCTGGAAATAGATATTTTCAGCTGACAGCATGATTTAAACAAGTATTTCAACAATTATTCACACGCAGTCGCTCTCTCAGTAAAAATCAGTAAAAATCCATTGTAGGAAAAAGAATTGACATATGTCTTCTAATAGCTCTTTACTGTATTCTTGAAAGTCATGCTGGGCTGTTTTAACTCACAATCTATAATGTAATTTATTTATGGATAAGCATAAAACAGCGCCACAAAGTGGATTATCAAAGAATGAAAACAGAGCGGGCAGACATTGTGCTTTGCGTTTCTTGTAAACAAACACTTGCACATTTTACAATAAACGAGCAAGGCAATATATAGGTACTATTCATAGTAGGGCCTACTTTTTGTTTCATGAGAAGAATTATTTGGTTCTAATTAAGGACGTTTTTATTAAACAGCTTGAGATGTCTTAGTCAGGTCTAACCCATTGAGAACGAAAAGTTCCTTCCATGCTAAACTAATTTGTTTGGTCAAATACAGAGTTTAAATGCGTCACGGTGAGCACCACAAGAGGTTTCCAGGCATCTAGAGATAGTTTCCAAAACCACAAACTCACTGGCTGCAAAGGCAGTCGAGCTGGTTGGGGAACATGTAGGCTTTTAACCAGACATAAACTCATTTGAGAGCCTGAGTTAGGCATTTTAAGTAGATAATTATAGCAAAATACAGGCTATGTGTACGGGATGGATGTTTTTGTGCTGATATTTAGAGCTCAGCATTGAGGTGGCCTTACAACATTTGTCTTTTATATAAATCCCTAAGACCATCACCCACTACACCTAACATGTTTCTTAGATACTTATAGAGTGATACATAATTAAAAAGCCCCTTTAGAGCTTTGGGTCAAATAATGAGAAATATCACCATCTAGAGGTTAGTGATGGAACTATCCTGCAAACATAGAAACAAACACTGTTCAAGTTCAATTTGGCCCACGTGTTTGATTAGTTCACTATGTTTCTGCTTTCCTACAGACCTACACAGATAGCTCCCTGTTTCGACGTTGCAACCCAATTTCAAAATACTGCAATAGGGCACAGGTGATTATTATTATTTGTGCAGTTACTGAACATCAGTAATAATACATCTAAAAAGCTACATCATTTCACATGGTAATGCAGGCTAAAGAAATCAGTAAAGCAATTAATTGTCACACACATTACAGAACCATGATGTTCAGTTTGACAAATTATTCTTCCTTGCTATGTTTTGACAAGCTACTGTTTATTTGTAGCCCAGGTAAACAAAACTACAAAAAACAATGCACCAAATTATCATTTAAAAGAAAGCAGTAGTGTAATTTTATTTATAAATTTGACAGGCATAATATAAAAGTAAAGCTTTCATAATTAATAAAAAATATATAGTTACTCTTTTGCACGGTATTCAAGCTATTGTGTTTGATATGGTCGGTTAAATATAGGGATAAAATATCCTGGATAGGTTTGGAATGATCATTTGCATGGCAAATATTAGCTGCCATTATCCGACAGCCAGAAGGTTGTAATAATTCAGCCGGCAGCCTGTAGTCTGTCTAAAGAAAATACTTATGTGATAAATTAATCATTGTCTGATAAAACTGTATAAACACACCTTATAAGATATGGATTGCATTCATATTCGTGAATTTACATGACTTTTCATATCAAATACATCACACAAATCACCAATTTTTAAACGTTTATTTTGTTTCTTAATTCCAAGAACATATCAAACACTGAAGGAATTTTTTTTATGTGATCAGAAACAATATTTGCATATATTCCTTGCAATATTTTTACAACACAAAACAAATATTTTCACTACATTTAGATCACAACTCCACCCAAACACACCGCTGAACAGCCAGTGCAAATGTCTAAGCTGTTTGTCTGTAAATTAAAATTACTTGCTTGCTTTGGTCCTTTTTGTTTAAAACCCCAATCACAAATGTAACTTCTGATGAAGAACACAAGTGGGCTGCATAAACCCCACTGTAACACAGTTCTGATATACTTTTTAAACAATCCATAGATTAAGTCATTAAGCTATGTATGCCGGAATAGGTCAGTTTACTTGAACGTGACAATGTATTTTAAACAGAAGCGTGGAGCACCAACTGCCACAAGTTTAGCCAGACTGCCTGCTCTTAATCCAATCAGTAACTGCGTCTAGATTAATCTGTATGATCTCATGGCCCCGTTGATAGTTCATGGATCACAGCTCCAAAAACCTGCTCTCTAGCCTGTATGAACATCACGTGATTAAACTTGAAAAACACAAAACCAGATTCAACTTGAAAAACACATAACCAAAAACAAAACAACCTGGCTATTTCACAGGATAAGATAATGCTTGCTGAAGTACTTGTATATTAATAAAAACATGTAATGATTTACCCTACACCCTTGTGCAAGCATTATATGGCATACTTCACATCAAGCCACAATAATTTTAGGTGTGAAATATGTGAAATGTTAAGACCTCTTATAAGCCCATTTAAGCTTTAGATGGACTCTAAACAAAAGCATATAGTTTGATAGCTCTGAACAAAAACAGCGTAGGCTGATAAGTTTTGTATATCAAGTAATCCTTATTAGAAACAGATAGCCTGTGTACAAACTGAAAGATTTTATAAATCTGTTTATATGACGTGTATTTCTTTGGGATACTGAAATAACTACACAATAAATGTTTTTACTCCATGAAACACAGTTCACATTAACTCTGTGAACGCACACTAAATTAGGGATGCATTGACAATAGTTTGCATAGATTCCTGGGTTTTGTATGAGGGACGGTTAAGCAAATACAGCTAGCTGAAAGGCATCAACAAGAGTGTTTCTCTCTGCTTTTTATCAAATACAGTATTTTTAGTGTTCTGGTGCAAGGAGGGAAAAGTGCCCGCATACTATCAACATTTCTATTCTCCTTTATTATCTCTTTAAAAGCTTTAAAAATTACATCATTTTCTCACCCTCATGTCATTCCAATCATTACTTTTTTTTCTTCTTCTGCGGAACAGAGAAAAAAATATTTTGATCGATGTTTGAACAGTTTGGACCCCAATAACTTTAATTTTATGAACAAACACAGTACATAAAAAGCAGACTTTTTTCAAAATCTCAACAGAAGTGAGTCACAAAGGTTCAGAATAACATACAGTAAGGGTGAGTAAATGATGAAAGAATTAGTCTGGGTGAACCATCCCTTTAAGGGCAAATGAACATGGAATATTATGACAAATAACGCCACCAGAGTTACTTGATATAATGTCAAAATGAAAGCAGTATATACTTATGTTCACTAAAAAAGCACCACCTATAAAAACAAATTACCTTTTTGACAAAAGTCCTCTTAAATACGAAAGTTAAAATGTTGATGTGTACCACTGTTAAAGCTTCATGAACAGATATTATTAACTAGATGTAAAACTATTAGCCACTGGTCAGTTTCATAACTACAGACCTATTTAGCATTTTCAACTGAAACACCACTGATAGTGTGATTTAGTCAATATCTAGACCTAACCAGTGTCTGGATATCCATTTCGAAGTATGAGAAAATGAAGACAAACGCTTGAGGCACTATGTCCCACCAAAAACATTGAGCAACACATCCAGAATTTGCATACACATAGAAAGTGCAGTTGCAAAGGTTACAATTGGTGTCTAAGTGCATAGATTGGTTCTCACATTTACAGTATGGCTTATTTCAAAGATTCAAGGGTTTCAGAGAGAGAGGCCTCTCATTGTCTCTTGGTGTGCTTGGAGTTGTAGTGGCTCCGCATGTCTTTGCGGAGACGGAACTTCTCTCCGCAAACGCCACAGATGTACAGATGCACATCCATGTGCTTCTCAAGATGTTCGCCGCTGGGGAAAATCTGGAAACACACCTGGCAGATAGTCTCTCCGGCAGACAGGTGAGAGATCATGTGTCGCACGTGATCATGTTTGAGGAACGTACCCTGATCACACACAGGGCATATGTACCGCGCCATTCCCTTGTGCATGTCAGTGTGCAACCGCAGCTGTCGCTCGCGCAGAAACTGTTTCCCGCAGGTCTGACAGGTGAATTGCTTTTCCTTGGTATGCACGGTGTAGTGCTCCCGTAGATGACACCTTTGGTAAAAGCCTTTCCCGCAAATTGCACAGAAATGCTTACGCCGATGGTCTGGCTCACCACCTTCTTCCAACAGAACCGGGCCGGAATGACTCCTGCTCCGGACAAGCCAACGTGTGCTCCACCGCAAGACTTTCACTTTCAAATATCATTCCACATAGTGGACAGCGAAAGCCCAGGTCGGCCCCTTCCAGCAAGCTTTCTTCCATAGCCTCGGCATCTTCAAGCAGAAGCGAATCTTCACCTGGGGAGTCCATCTCAGTCCCTTGGGGTTCACCGCAGCGCTCGGCGTGCTCCTGCAGCTGCCTGCCTTTAATGAGCACTTGGCCGCACCTTCCACAGGCGCAGATATGTCCCATGTGGCTGGATATGTAATGAGCAGACTGATCCTCCTCCGTCAACAGGGCTCCACACAACTCACATGGAATGCAAGTGCCATCTTGCTTTTCCTCTTTGACCCGGTGAACCTTTGGATCTGTATCTAACCCTGTGCTTTGGCCCTCCAAAGCATCCATGGCTGATACTCCAGCCTCCTCCCCACTGTCCAACTTCATCTGGTCTGCAAGATTGTCTTTGTACACTCTGGTACGAACTTTGCAGCTCCCTACATTATGGTTCCCTACCTTTACGACTTTTATAGTTTCCAAATCGGTTTCAGAATCATCATCTCGCTCCACTTTAATGGTAATATTCTTGGTGAAGGCAGCTTCGCCGTCCATGCCGGTGGCGACGGACCTGATCACTGACTGTGTGTCTGGCTTGTGGTCTGGCCAGTCCTCTTCACCCTTACAAACCGTTCTGTGCTCATCTGTACCCTCTGAGGTCGAACTCTCTGCTTTTCCGGCATCACCGTAAACCTCCTTGCTGGCTTTGGGAGTCTGGAAAGCTTTGCGATTGGTGCACGTGAGGATGTGTTCGATGAGCAGCTTTTCACAGCTGAACACAAAACCGCAATCGTCGCAAGTGTATGTACGACCAAATCGAGGACGTTCTTTCATGGCAGAGCTTCGGCCTAAAGTTCTCTTCCTCAAGTCACATGGCTGGTCTGCAACGGTCTCTGAGTGTGGTGGAGGGTGTGGTATGACCACATCTTCGGCAGGCCTGACAGTTGAGATGTTAATGGTCTGACGAGCAGTTGTGGTTGAGGCTTTTGGTGCGCGTTCATTCTCAGAAGGGCTTGGTCGCTGCTGCTCAAACATTCGAACGCCGAACATCATCTTGCTTCCCACCACGCTGGATGAGGACGAGGAACTGGATGATGAAGAGGATGATGCAGAGGATGAGGGTGTCAGATTGGATGTTCGGATGTCTCTGAGGTCCTCCAGTGAGTCGGGGATGTAGTACATTTGTAGGTAGGCCATAGATGATTTCAGCTCTTCAAATTCATAGTGATCTACTACTATTCGGCCAAGGTACATGAGCTGCAGAATGAGATCAAAGCACTCTGCACTAATCTGCATGTTGCTGAGATCAAACCGTGTGGTTACCTGCTGATCTCGGATGAACATCATTCTGAAGTAAGAGCTGCAGGCCGCCAACACGGCCTTATGGGCCCTAAAATAAATGTCCCCTATGGCAATGCAGCAGTCACAGAGGAAACCCCATTCCCTTTGGTTATTGAGCTGCTGTAGGACATGCTCACTGTGGCTTGGTCTTGCCATTACCCTGTGAAGAATTGTAAAGAAACACGATACATCAGCAATCTTTCTTCTTCTCACAGGTGCCCTATTATGATAATATAATGGCTCATGCATTGCATGCAACTGTGGAATGGAAACATGAGTGCACAGATCTCAAGATTCACTTTTAAAAGTTGGACTATTTTTAACTTGACATGCTGCCTTAAAAACATAACACTAATGACAGGACGTTCAAAACCAGCTAAAGATGTGTGAACGCTTATGGCTGTAGCTTAAAAAGTGGATTTCTTTTCCACTTCTATGACAAGGTTTATCATACCAACTTTCAAAGAACTAAAGTACAGCAGGCTAATTCAAGTAAAAAATATCTAAATTAAATAATACTGCTGTTCAAAAATTTGGGGCCACTAAGCTTTTTACGATTTTGAAAGAAATATCTTATGCTCACCATAGCTGCATTTATTTAATTTAAAGCACAATAAAAAATTTAATTTTTAGTGGAATAGTGGATATTCTAATATAAAAATAGTGTAATTTTCAGATTCTTTGCAACTTGTAGAATCCGGGTTTACTATTCAGAATAAAATCATAAAAAGCAAATGACAGCAGAAGAGAAAATCGTGTTCATACAATTAATAAGCTTAGTAAGAACTGGTTTAAATAGTACTTGTTTCCGTCGTTCGGCTCCATCACAAGCCAAACAGAGAGGTTTACATCCCGCCCCCGCGTTCTCATTGGCCTATTTTAGAGACAGAATCATGCGGGCGTTGTGGCTGTCAATCATTTCCCACTTAAAAGTAAAATCAAACTACTTGGACAACACGCTACAGATCGGACCATACAATTATCCTTAGTGACAACATAAAGAAGTTAAAGGCTCTGTTACTTAAGATACGGTCTAACCGAATATATCTGACCATTGTCGAAGGGAGAGCTCTCACGCAAGCATGCAGTGCCACCCCCGCGCAGCTTCCCGCACATACGCTATGAGCTTCACATTACTGCAGCTCGTGTTTACACGCAAAACACACTGAAAATACTCACCGACGGTAATGGGCGCTAACTTGTAGCGAACGACAGAATTCAAGTTAAAACACAGAGCGAAGAAGTTCCACGTCTTTTGCCTTCGTCCAAGTGAAAACTTGGGACGAGAATAGCTAATCTCGAGGGCGAAGCCCCTTCTCTGCAGCGCGGATGAAAGAACTTCCGCACAGCCGCTCTGCGAGCTCTATCACCGCACTGAGATCCGGCCCCGCTCACGCAAATCCAGCCCGCCCCAGCACGCGCAGCAGTGAAAATGCAACCAAACCATGTATGAAAATATGCCCTTCAGGACGAACCCTTGCGGTGACATTCGTGCTGAAATATATCTTACATTTCGCACCTTTTCCACAAGAACTACTTTCAAATTATTATTATTAGTATTATTTTAGGCTGTGTGTTTACATTACACATTTCCTCGCTTTCCTCTGAGAGGAACTTAATTTCTGAAAAAAAAAAAAAAAAAATGTTTTTATGGAATGGGAATTTTCAGTTGTAAAAACCATCAGATTACAACATAAATTTTTCACATAGGTATTAGGTATTACTGTAGCATACCTATGTGATAATTGTAATAATAATAATAATAAAAAAAACAGATGATTTCTAAATCGAATTATCATTCGACACTAAAGAACAGAAACATATCGAACGAGCATGTAAATACAAGCTTTGTATGTTTACACTAAGTGTATGTCTGGATCAGCTAATGTACAGTACAGTCACGTGACGGATAACATGCTTAGCCGTCAATCGCTTAGGAAGAACCGCGAGACCATAAGAGAATTTTACTGCTGCAACAAACACGAAATAATTATCCGTTTCTCTCGTATAGTTGGTAAGAACGCATTTTTGGGACCGTGTGAATGCATTATGTCTGTGCTTTGGTAGGCTACATGCATGTTTTGTTGGCCAAGGTGCATGAAAACGTATTCTACACCGTTTCTTCGACAACACTTGATCGGTGTAGACCAGACGTGTGAAAATTATGATGATTCTGTCGCGGACAAATCTGCTGAGAGTCAGAACATGTATATAACAGAAGCACGAACTTAGCAGCTCCTACACGCTATTTTGAGTATTATCCATTCATTCATGGAATTTTCTTATGCGACGAACATTGCTGTTTGTAAATTTCCTCTGCTGTCAGGTATTGTCTGGACAGGTCGGCATGCAAATATTTTTAAATGTTGCGGTGTACACATTGAATACAAATCAGTCGTTCCTGTTTCTCCGTTTATATTTACGAAAGTCAAATTACATGCAATGTGAAATTCTGTTGTAGATTTAAGTTATATATTAGGAAAACCTACAACGAAATTCTTACGGAATTTCAGAGTAATTTGTTTTGTATGAGGAATGTAAGAATATCATTTATCAAACCATAATCATATTAGGTTTCACTGTAAAACAAAAATGGCAATCCTTTCCAGATGTAAACACCTGGTTTGTTAAAAAAAAATTTTATGGCTATTTTGATCGATAGGGGTCGCCAGTTACTTAGTCAACTAACTCTTCATAGAGTCACTTCATTAGTTGGTTCTGCCAATTGCTGGTCCATCATGTTGAGAAATATTTGGGACAAGAAAAAATATAATGTCCAAGAAGACATGATCATGAACAACATGTTCAGTCTAGTTTAAAAGTATGTGCTTTGGTATGTAAATATAGATTATTCAGTAATATCAATAAGTTTTTCTTAAGGTTGCTGTATTTCACCTGAGCAAAATATTACTCTTTGTAAATTAAAAACATAGCCTATGACATAAAAAATAAAATAAATAAATGGAAGCATTTTCATCATAGATCATAGTTTTTTTTTTTTTTTTTTTTTGTAGGTAGTATTATCTATCCCAGTGT
Source organism: Carassius auratus (assembly GCF_003368295.1). Classification (NCBI taxonomy): domain Eukaryota; kingdom Metazoa; phylum Chordata; class Actinopteri; order Cypriniformes; family Cyprinidae; genus Carassius; species Carassius auratus. The sequence goes on from NC_039262.1 coordinate 11,803,723, forward strand.
ACTATAGGCTATTCAAATTATGCATAATAGTTTATTTGGTTGACATTTGTTTTCTATGCATGTATGTATGTTCTATGTAACAGGTTGAGATGGACGTGTCCAGCCATAGTTTGTTCCTCCTGCAGCAGCTGAACGTCCAAAGGGAGTTTGGCTTTCTGTGTGACTGCACTGTTGCCATTGGCAACGTATACTTCAAGGCTCATCGTGCAGTCCTTGCTGCCTTCTCAAACTACTTCAAAATGATCTTCATCCACCAGTCCAGGTTAACAAAAACTCCATTTTGAATGTATCTTGAAGTGTACGGGTCACCCATAATGCTTACTCTACTAAGCAAATAAGCATGGCTTGATTGATAAACATTAAAAGTTGTAGCATATTAATAATAATGCTTAATAAATGCTTAATAAATGCAAATGCTTAATAACCATGCTTTGAAATAAATAATAAATTGCTGATTGTATTTTTAATGACTTTCCTGCTTTTTCAGTGAGTGCATCAAGATCCAGCCCACAGATATTCAACCAGATGTCTTCAGCTACCTGTTACACATCATGTACACAGGCACGGGTCCCAAACAACCCGTAGACCAGGGCAGGCTTCAAGAAGGCATTAAGTTCCTCCACGCGTACCAGCTCTGCCACAAAACAGGCGAAGGCGGTCCTGATGCATCTTCTGAGCCCATCCGTATGTCCAACCTGTATGGCATCCAGATTTCTTCACAGCTTTCCAGCAAAGAGAGCTCTGACCTGAAGGCTGGTGGTTCACGGGACCCTGAGGACGGCCGTTCCAGCACTAGGGCCGATCGCACACATGGCCGTTTAGCTCTCGCTGTAGGGCTGGAGGGCATAACGTCTGAGCGACAGCCTCAAAGCTTCCATGCCGTTTCCTCGGTGGCCTCGGGGGACGACTCTGACATTTCCGCACGGATCAAACAGGAAAGGGTAGAGGAGGAAGAACAACAGGAATGCGAAAAAGAGCTCTGCTCTCTCTCCCCAGCCCAGGTGAGTCCCTGTCAGGCAGGACTGTTCAAAGATGGCCCTCTTGAGCTTTTATGCCCCCGGTGCGGTGAACGCTGTCTGTCACCGGAAGGCCTGCAAGAGCACCTATTTACCCACGCACCCTGTGCGCTTGAGGCTGGTGTTCTGATGGAAGGCCCATCAGAAGACAAAACCGGGGAAAACAAATCCCTAGAGGAGAGTCAGCCTTATAAGGAGCACATAGACTCTGGTAGTCTGGAGGAGGCCTTACGGCAGAGTCAGGCCCTGGCAGATGAGCTGGCCGTGGAACTCAGGCGAGGTGGTGGGACCAGACGGAGTGGCAGCCCATTGGCAGCCTTCACGCGAAAACGAAAGATGGCATGTGCCGTCTGCAACCTTCGCTTCTCTCAGAAGAGCCAGCTGCAGGAGCACATGTTCGCACATGTGGGCAAGCCTCTGCGATACCATCGCTACAGCCGCTTTTGCGGGGCAGCCAAATATTACCACAGCCATGGGAGATGAGGCAGCCAAGGACACTCAGGATAATGGAAGCTCCTGCTACTCTCTGGACTCTGAGGTCTCTCAGGAGAGCGTGGATGCAGTGACTGTGGAATGACTTCGAGTTTGACATATATTCATGCAAACACACAGTGTCTGTTAAAGGAGTATTCTGAATTCCAGTACGTCAAGCTCAACGGCATTTGTGGGAGATTGATTACAACAAAAATTAATTTCCACCTGCCCCACATTTTCTTTAAAATGAAAGGAGCTAAAATCTTGATTACAGTGAGGCATTTACAGTAGAATAGGGCCAATCTGTAAAATATTTAATACTATACTATTAGTATCTTTATACTATATAATAGTATATTATTAATTTAGTACTTTTAATACTCACTGTTTCAATAAGACATAAGCATTTTAATTTGTTAAAAAAATCTCTTAACTCTTTTTTTGTGTATCCAATTTTACAACCTCCATGACAACATAAAGGCCAAAGTATACTTCAGTTTTTATGCATACACTGGAGTATGCGTACAGTGCTTTTGACATAATGCTTAATTTTTAACAGAATAATGTATGTTTCTGCTTTTAATTCCTACAAAATTGGTCTATATTCATTTACATTCAATGGTGCCTTACCATAATCTACATTTTTGCTTTTTTAAGAGAACAGGGGGCAAGTCAAAATTATTTTGTTAATCAACATTATTCTTCATCTACTGTCGATTGAGCTTAACTTTTATTACACCCATAATTTTTGTTTTCTGCCTCAGCACTTCTGTCCTGTCACAAAAGTCCTTGTCAGTGTTAAAACACAAGAATTGAATTATTGATGTTTGTAGTGTCATTGTAGAATAATGTTGCTTACTCTTGGATGACTGAACACTGTTTGATCAATTATATATTTAAAGGAAGTATTAGATTGACAAGCACATGCCCATGAAACTCAAATAGCACTATGAAGTGCTACATTTTACCACAATCAAAAAAAAAAAAAAAAAATATATATATATATATATATATATATATATTTTTTTTTTTTTTTTCAGAGGCCAGCTTAAGCTAATAACATAATTATTTAGTGTTTATTTTTGGGTTGTGGCCTAAAGAGTGAAACTGAGCATAGAGTCTAAATGATTTCTTCCCTAAATCAAATTTCCTATAAGAAACTGGTTCAGTGCCTTACAACATTTTTTGCCAAACATCTCTGTAAAGAAAAGCACTTAAACTATTGCTCAGCCAGTGGAACCAAATCCAGCTGTTTTTCTTTTTTCAAGTTAACTGTGAACAGTGCCTATTTGTGCAAAGTTGTCCAAGACATCTACACAATCAGAATATTCTATCAAATGAATGTGTGCAACTGGTACTTTTCTAAAAGCTTTTTGATATGTTGAAGGACTTTCACGATTATATTGTGTATGAAACACAGAGTATAATCTAAGTTTGCAAACAAACTAACTTTATAAACCAAAACATAACTACAAAGATGGGACAATGCCAATGTAAAAGTCTAATATAACACTTCTCGACAAAAACAGCAATGGCACATTCAGTAATATTTCAAAAGCTGAGACATGACAAAATGTTTTATTTATAATGATTTATCATCTTCCAAGACATAACTGATGGTAGACATTGTTCTTTGTGTTGTATTTGAACTGTCAAAGCACCACTTTTTGGCAGTTATATTAATTGAATACTCAAAATCGAGGCTGGTGTACTGTGATGAGTATTTTAAAAGAGCAAAACTTGCATTTGTGTTATTGTGTGACCTGTGTAGTGCATTTAAACAGTCCCTTTCGATTTTAATCATCATCAGCACTGAATGCCATTCATTCGTGACCATGTGTTTGTTTTTGTTTTTTTTTTGTTTTTTTTTAATAAATGGCACATTGAATAAACTGTTTTATAATGCATCTGCTTTGGTCATATATTTGTCATTGGTTTCCTTGGCACTGACTGGGGATTGTTCATCCCAAATTAAATTCTGTCATTATTTACTCACTCTCATGTCATTACAAACGTGTGTATAATTGTACTTTTTTTTTTTTTTTGGTCTTTACAATGAAAGTAAATGGACTTCAGTGTAGTTTTGGTCCCCATTGACTTTCACTGTTTGGACAAAAAGTGTTGTAACATTATCTAATATATTCTGTTTTAGTTTTCCCAGAAGAAGCAAAATCATACAGGTTTGTAACAACATGAAAGTAAGTAAATTCATGACAATTTTCATTTTTGCTGAACTATCCCATAATTGACCACCTTGTAGTAACATCTCAGTGCCACAAGAGAGTAGCATTTAGTCACAATCTGTGTAATTATCTTTAAGAGTAACTCCCAAGCTTGACATGTACAGTATACAGTGACTACACATCTAACAATTACACTTAAGGCTTCAGTCAGGGCCTCATTTAAATCTGAAAAGAGCATCCTATATACACACCTGGGTTCTCAGACCACATATTTTCATTAAAAACATTGCCCTAAATGTTGACAGAAGGCAGTGTCACATTAGCATGTGGCTTATTGCCTTCTCGGAGTCGTGTGGGATGTTCAATGCTACAGAAACTTGACTGCAGTGACATTGCCATAAAAAATAGGAACAACAAAAGGTAATATTAATGAATATATGACAAAAGTTAATCATGCAAGTACGAACTTACATCATTAAAAAGACATAATATTACAAACTTTTCCACAATCAGACATCAATAATAAACATCACCATTGTTTGTTTATACACACCACTTCCTTTTCTCTTTTTTCCATCTGTTAAACACAGCTTTATTTATACCATCATAGAGAAATATGAAACCATTTGCTAAATAAAGAATACAGATGATGTGTGGTTACGGATTGTGCTGCTGCTCGATTGTGAGTTGCTCCACAGCGCCACGAATGGCTGCTTGCACCATTGAAACTGCCGTCTGAATCAGCAAGGTCTCATTACAATGGCTGTGGTCCAGTTCTGGAGACACATTTGGGTCAGAAGGACGCAGTGTGTTGATTTTTAGGCTGTTTATTCTTAAATGTTGCCAGGATCCATTCACTGTGAGACCATCAAACTGAGGTGTCTCATTCATGTTTTCTTCCTCTGATGAATATGCTTGCTCTATGGTAATCACTGGCTTGCATTTGACATCATTTTTAAGAGGCTTCTCAATTAAGACACCACCTGATGATGTGCCTGGAAACTCACTGCAACATGATGGAGGAACCTCATATTCCAGAAAACCATTAGTTTTTAATACCTGGTTTTCTTCTTTATTTAAATGAACATCTTGGTCAAGACATATTTCCTTCTTCTCATCCATGTGGTCAGACTCGATATGTGTGTTAACGCTCACCTCTGCATTGAATTTAAATGTCTCTGGAATGCTTTCCGCTTTTATGACTTGTTCTTCTTTTTCTTTACAGGAAATGTCCAAAGCAGCCTCAGGTGATTGATTCAGTTGATCAGCTTCTTCTTTTTGTGATTCCTTGGGAGCGTTGTACTCAAACTGATCAATATGAGATGATTTCTTCTTTCTTGGAAAGATGCGGGAGATCTTTTTAAATGTCAAACCTTTTGGTGCCGTTATCTCTTGATAAACCATGCTGTTGTCTTGCTCTCTACATCCCCTTCCAAGATTGACATTGGATGTGGTAGATCTCTTAGAAAGGGGCCACACTATAAAGAAAGCCCTAATTTTACTTTTGCCCTTAGGAGCCTCATTGTTTACATCATTCAGTTTATTATCATCCATGGAGTTACACATACTGTGCTGAGTTTCGTTTATGTTTTTCCTCATTTTTTCATGATTCAAAATCTCATTTTCTGTTCTGTCTGATTCCTCCCTCTTTCCACACCTGAGGAGTGAGGAAAACGTCCTTTTAATGGATGTTTTTGAAGTGCTTCTGGTCATTTTTGTTTTACTTTCCATATTTTCATCTTTGCTTTCATTATGCTCCAATGTTACAAGAATTCCTGAGATATCTCCTGGAGCATCTGGCTGGGTTTCCTTCTCCTCTGAGGGCTTTTCTGGGCTGTGGTGGGTAATAAGTGAGGATTCATTTCCATAATTTTCTTGATCATTATTCTCCGCTGTGCTATCACAACTTTTAGCTTGTCTTTGCCTTCTCTGAGATTTACCTTCCAGTTTCTCCCTTGATTTTGACTTTCCCAGCAAAAGTCTCGGAGGACCCGTCAGTTTTCTCTTCAAACCCACCCTCTCCTGACTGTCGGGTAATTCTGTCTCTTGTGTGGACATTGTTAATCAAACAGTACCAAAGTCAATAGCAGTCCACACTGGTAATAACGGATCAATTACACAAGCGGGTGTTTTTTCTGCTTACATACTGTCAGTTTAAAGATGTGGAGATGCTGCAAACCAACACAAAAAATTGTCTTGGTTAAGTTAAAGGTTTTCTGTATTTCATTTGTTGATTGAAATACACTTATTGCCTGATTTGTGTTCAGTGATATGCTTTTTGATGTATTATTTATTTAATTTTTTTTATCTTGAAGTATATTTTAATCAGACATGATACACTGGCTGTTACAGCACAGACAACATGAACTCACACTGGGTGTGCCACCAATGAAAAGTCTCTTTAAAAACACCCTTTACATAAAGAATTCAATAGGTGTTTTGCTAACAGCCTAACTTTATCTCCCAACACATTGTTTAAATGACAAAACTTGAAGGCTATTCCGACAAAACCCTATTTTGTTTGTGTCTGTAAATTAGAGACGAATACAGACGATACTTACTTTGACTTAATCTATTTGGTGATTAAAGATAACTCAGAACAGCAGATTCATTTAGATTTAAAATTCCCTACAACAATGTACGAATTAATAATACGTTAAAACTCCTACCTGTACAGCACAGAGCACGAGGTAAAGTATTTTCACGGTTGTCTGGGGTGATGAGATTCCAAGAGCGTTGATAAATCCCCTCACAGATCTGCCGCGCTCAGAGACTCACAGCACTTTAAGCGCCTGTTTCCATGACGACCAGCTGATTGACAGTTTGTGCAGATTACCCATCCAATCAACACGGGGGAGGCTCTGCTAATGTGAAGAAATGATTGATATCCATCATACACACTTGCCATACACAATTTATTGACAGTTACATTTATTGACATCTTCCCCACCTTTATCCATACAAAAAAGTCGAAACACACTAAAAAGGAGTCAACTACAGGCGGCAAGGAAGTCGACCAGAAGTTGAAGTCGGGTGGGGGCTGCCATCTTATAACAGAACTTCACTTGTGTTAGCATTCCCATTGACTCCCATTCATTTTGGCGTCACTTTGAATAACTTTACATCTGAGGCGTTTAAAGACTCCGTTTGTCCATTATTTATTTTTAAAGATACACAACAACGTATAAAGGGCTCCATTACCTTCTATGTTACATTATGGCCCCGTATAAACAGTTTTTGTAAAAATAGGCTAACGATTGTGTCATAACCACTCGACTCTCTGTCTCATTACCGTACAGACAGGAGGAGAAGCTCGCAGGCAATTAACTTAATATGGCGTACTGGCTTTACATTTTAAAATACTATACAAAATAATTAATCAGAATACTTACTCCTGCTCACTCACGCCAAAGAACTCCCCGCTCAAGCTCGCCGTCTCTGCAAGATTAACGATGGCAGTTTGCAAGCACATCCACTTAGAAGATTTACATCTGTCAGACAGGTTGCTGAAGTCGTCAAGCTTCGTTTGAGTCTGCGCGTCAGAAAAGGAAGTGCTAAAAAACGCTAAAAATGGGCTTCACTTGTCGCTGTGTCCATTTCTTTTACTGTCTATGGTCAACTATGAGTACTTTTGGAACATGAAACCAAGTAGCAACCTTCTTCTCCCTCTCTTGGAGCCAACACGGAAGTGACTAAAACTGTAATTCATCCACTGTCCGCTAGAGGCTGGCTCCAAAAGGGAGTCAACCCCATAGGCTCCCCATGTTAAAATGCCCAACTTACAGTAGAGAAAATGTTTTTTTATTTTTTGTTGTTGTTGTTGTTGTTTTTTGGTCTATATAGATTATTTTGCCCTTGGTGACAACTGTGAGGGTGGTGATTTTTTTTTATAACACATCCATTTAAATTATATTAAGCCTTAAAGTTCTGCATAATTAAGGGCTCAGCCACTTGAGTGACAGGTGATTGCCGCTGCTGTCACCCCAGTCGAACCGTGTGGCTTCAGCCACCAGCTCCCGCCTTTTTGCCCATTTTCGATTATATGGGAGTAATGCTCGGTGATGCTCTGCCAAGATCGCGACGCCGCCTCTGCCCACTTTGGGCTTCAAAAACGCTCTTTGGAAACCAATGGGTGACGTCACGGACACTAAGTCCATCTTTTTATACAGTCTATGAATGAAACGCATTTCACACTTCCATTATTTAATTTAGGCTATCTACTTACAACATTCAATGTCAGTTAATGGTTAGTGTACATCGTTTTCAAATAATTTTGATAATATGACAACTGGAAATTATGCATAATATATTTGGTTTAGGCCTATGTGATAATTAGGCTACCTTGTTTTTTCTTCACACATTAAGTGCCTGCATTTCATCTCATTACTGGCAAATTTGTCTCCTTGTTAACCAAGCACTAAGTTTTGTTAATTTATTTTCTAATGAAATTGTTGGTCCTGATGAAAATGATGCAAAAATGAGGGACAATATTATGCGTGTAAAAACCGATTATTGTGACACACACACACACACACACACACACACACACACACAGCGCGTACGCGCATTAGGCTTCCATGTTTTATGGTGACATTCCATATGGCCTAGTGATTCATTGATGATTTAAGTATTAATCAATTTGATTATAGTCCTATAATTCATTGTATAAATTAATAGACCTGTTTATAAAAAAAGAAAAAAAACTTTTAAAGACATTTTCCATGCTGAGTTGGCTAATAGCCTAAACTTTAATTATCCTCACAGCGAGTCATGCGGTGATGTGCTATGGAATTATTGCGGGGCAAATGTAACAATAATAATAATAATAGGCCTAATAATAAAAAGAATGTAAAAGGCCTACATTAATTGGAAATGCTAAATCCTCTTAATATTGGCTATTTTTGATGCTTTTGACAATATGCAACTTAGCACAGGGAGGTTATCGCGGGGCCCCCCTGCAGTGTGTGCCCGTCCACTATGCCACTTTTGGGAAATAGTTGTATGAATTGTCGTCACTTTATTTTTTGTTAAAAAAACAAAACATTTTTTTTTTTCTGACAGTTGGCATTGAAAGTGACTGACACTTAATGGTCAGAAAAAAAAAATTAAATAGTGTAAAATAATAATTATAAAATATAATAAATTATATTTCTATGTGCGTTCATAAATTGCATTAAATTTGTAAGCGTCATATTTGGCAGTTAGCATTGGAAGTTATATTACTAATAACAGTGGCATATGAGAAGTTTAATAACACACACATACACAAATTGCATTTTTCGAAGCTGCTGTATATAAAAAATTGAAGGTGGCTGATTTGCATGATTTGCAAAAATGTATATAAAAAAAAAAATCCTGAAGCTGCCACTGGTAATGAAAAAACTGTTTGTACAGTATAAAAGGCGCATATTGTACAGTATATTTTTATACTGTACAGACAGTTTTTTCATTACCAGTTTTATTACAGATGTGTGCACTTTATTTCACGTCTTCATGATTTTTAATATAACTCCAATTGGATTATTTTGAAAGAAGAAAGTCACACACAACTAGGATGCTTCAAGGGTAAGTAGAACATGGACAAATTTTTTATTCTCTGGTGAACTAACCCTTTAAGTACTGTTCACTGAAAAGTTCTTTGTAGAACTTTTTTTTCTATTGCACCACTGTAAAAGCTTCCTTTTGGAACTCTTTATTTTTAAAAGTGTAAATGTTTTTCTATGATACATAACGACTTAATCTTGTTTGCCATTAAATGAAATGTCTGTGATGAGCAGATGGCACACAGAAATTAATTCTCATTTGGAGTCTTGCTTGATGTTTGCAAAAGACATATGTGCAAATATGAAATGTTATCTTATTTTCCCAGGGTCTATATCCATGTCAGTAACAGACATGTCCTTATGGACCTTTTATCTTGGACTGCAGCCTTTTTATTACTCAGGCATGTTTTAAACTTCATTCAGAAGAGGGATTGCTTCTCAGGATATATGACACAAGTCTTGACATCTCATCCATGAAATGTTATTTCAAGCTCAAGGCCACTAATGCTAATGCTCAGTGATGTTAGGTCCTAGTGGTCTGAGGAAAATATGCCCTTGAAAGCCACACCAGAACACCAAAAAAAAAAAAAAAAAAAAAAAAAAAAACATACAAAAGTACTCAACAAAGCTCCCACATAAATGTATTTAGGTCAGGCGGAGTTCACTTGAATAGGCTGCCTCATACTGATAAACCTGGTGGCAATGTCCTGAACTAACCCCTGAATCAAACAGGCCAGATGCACACTCAGTCTCCCACTTATACAAATACGGCTCTATTTTCATGGTGACAGACCCACTCAACATTCATTTTGCAAAGCGCAATGTGCTAAAATATGATCATGCTTTTTATATTAGCGTTTATGTATCTGTATACAAAGGTGTTTAACACGTCTATTTATGAATGTAATAACATTTTAAACCAAATGAAAACATAAACCAAAAATCTGTTGTTAAAACAGGACTCAGAAATGTTGGGTTTCATTTTTGGTTAGCTCAAATCCAATATCAGCACAGCATGGTATACGCACATGGGTTTACCCCATAGAAACAGAATGCTTTTCTAGTCACTCCGCATCAGATAACTGTAAGGGACACATTGACAGTGATAATTGACAACTGGACAGCAGCAATGGTTGCTGGGTAAAGTGTATTGAAAAAGAGGCTAAAAATAAACTGGACTAACAAAGCTGGACAAATATACAATTATCTAATTATAGTCTACAATCAGGTTGGCAGCTTAGTATCTATAGCAACTGGAAACTTCATTAAAGCCTAAGCCAAGATTTCATTGGAGTCAGGTAAGATAGCATAATGTCTATATGTTTACTTTATATGCTATCTCATATATTCACACATTATCTATAAAATCAAATGTGGCTTTCAATAATAATGGCAAACATTAGCGTAATAGGAAAAATACTGACAAACAATTGGTTTTGTGTTTCTAAAGCTCATGGCTAAAATATCATATGGATCAAGAAGCACAGCATAATAACTGTGAGATCTGGAGTGAATTTCTAAAATACAGAGCAACATCATTTGTCCATTTGACTTAATACAGTGAAAAATACATAATTAGTTGTTTTATAGCAAATAAACAGAACAGAAGTTGCATGAAAATGCTTAAACAATGCTATGTTGATCATACGGAGCTAGAATTTGATGCCTCTATTTGACTTTAGAGTATTTGTAGGTTTTAGAAATCATTTAGCCATGTTAAAAGAAAAGTTTTAAGTTAAAAGTTAAAAGAAAAACTATCTTTCATTAATTAAACCAATTTCAGCTTGCCCATCTTAGCAAGTAACCACTGCGCTTCTTGCTGTCACTATAAATGTTGTTGCCATGGAAACAGGGCCCCATGGGATCATCCATTTCTGTATTTGTCTGTTGGAGAGTTTGGAGAAATTAGTAAATCTGGTGTTATGATGGAGGAGTTATTTTGCTGTCTTAATAATACACCCAATTATGTTTTTTCCCCTAAGACAAAAAAAGCTAGCCAAAGCAATGAACAGAAAAAAATAAATAAAATAAAAAACAGTCCTAGGAGTAAACAACATCATGCTGAGCCAAGTTAACTATAACCGGATATTAAAATGACTGCTATACCCTGAAGAACGGTTTAATTCATTGACTTACATTTGTAATCTGTAGGCCTAATGAACTAAAATTTTGGATAAGGTCACTTAGACCACCAGTGGATTCTGTTGAACAGCTCATGTTCAGTACAGGCATGCAACCTAGCAACGTGTCTGGATAAAAATATCCACAACATGTGTGACCAAATATTATCTCTCTCTCTTTTCTGCACTGTAGACTCACCCGATGAGTGACTGACTGAGGGCGACAGAAATGAATCAATGACATCATCTGACTAGAGGTCATGTAATCTCATCATTGTTTGTTCCATTAGTGTGTTCAGCCAGTAATCATTAACAATGGTTGACAACAACAATCACTTGCTATTATGTTTTTCCTTCCTCATTTGATGCATGTACACCACCAGTTAAGGTATGCATTTGTTTTGTGTTTTGTTTCTGTTTTTATATTCATTTGTATACACATATCAGTTGTAAATTATGATGCTGAACAAATCACTAAAAATTATAAATGGGAATAAAGTTTCATACACTACACTTTTTCTCAGAACTGTTTAAAGTTCTTTTTAAAGTTAACATTATTTTAATATATATTTTTTAACCGTATGTCTTCACTTTTGTCATCACATTTTCACTTGAATTAACAAATTCCTTGTTAAATGATAATAATAATAAAAAATCATGCTGACCTCAAATTTAAAATGTGAGTATTAATATATCTAGTTCTAATATTCTAGATATTCAATATAAAGCTCACGATTCAGTCCGACAGCAGAGAAAACCTCCTCCAGCATTGGCCTTGATATCAGCTAAGGGCAGCATAAAGTTCGACATGGGGTCATTACTCAAGGATAGGTGTGTCTTAGCGATGCAATCCTGCAAATTCCCAAAGTCCTTTAAAAGAGGAAAAACAAAGATGATGAAAAAAAAAGAAGTGGAATAAGACAGAATGTTACACTCTGCCTCAAGCAGACAGGCATACAGATAATGTTAAACAGTCAAACTCATTCCTTCAAAGCTGCTTCAACTAATTATTCAAACCCACATCAATTGACAGAGTATTAGTGTTAGTGTTAAAGTGTATACCGTATTTGATGACAAACATCTCAATAATAAAATATGTTCTATAAGTAAACAAACACCTGAGCGGTTTATGAATAACTATTTCTTAGTCTGCTAAATGTATATATAGTTCAACAGACTTCTAATGAAAATGAAGCTTACCTGTTTTGTATAAAGCTTTTCTTTTGGTTTTGGAGACAGTTCAATATCTTTTGTACCGTACTTCTTTTGTGCAACAGTCCTTAACTTATTGGCAGCTGTAATCTGAAAATAGCCATTAATCTATGTTTAATAATGCATTTGTATGAGTAATGGATTTTGGCTTTCTTCCACCATTAGAACCTTTCTGTACTTAATACATACAGACTTCCTCCTAGCATTAATTTGCTATGAAAAGTTTTCATGCTTGTTATATTTAGACTTGTCAATTAATTTCATGCATTATGAAGTCATTGGCTGGTAATGAAACAGCTCTATATATAAAGTGCTAATTGAGCTCAGAATATGTGTGGGAAAGAAGAGCGCAAAGACACTGGGTAATGAAAAATCCAGAGTGAAAGTAAAATTGCTCCACTGTATACTTGTATAAGGAATTTAATGATGCCCGCAAACTAATAACCTTTCACTTCCCCTACCATCTAGCAAATTACAGTACATTTAGTATCAGTTTCAGTTGTAAAAGTGGGATTTAAACCTACATTTTTTAAAGCTGCCAGTGCAAATCTTACCCTCTTTGACTCTTAGAGGAACTAAGAAACTAGAGTTTTCTACCAGAGCTAGCGCTCCAGCGCATCCATCAGACCAGTTAGTGCACTGCAGTCTACAGCCTGCCTTGCCTGGCCACACAGCTCCATACTATCAGAGCCCATTTTCACACACATTCACTCAGAGTAAGAGTACTGTGTGTGTGGTTCATTTTGGCTTGTGAGCACACAAAGGATAAGATGTAAATATTAGATTATAATTAGAGATATATGACTGAAAAAGCAAAAAAATAGTGCATATTGATAATAATCCCTGCTGTGACCCAGCAGAACATAAAGCGGTATGGAAAATGGATGGATGGATATTGATAATAATGTGTGACAAGTTACAAATAGCTATACAAAATAAACACAGACAGCGCTTTTGGTTTGTTGTTTGACACTGTACCTGAATTTATTTATGAAAATATTTCATTTACAATATACTAAACTCATCCACTCACTTTCAGAAATGTCATTCAAATGTTTTTTTTTTTCTTTTGCAGCAATATAGCTTAAAGGGATACCCCCCCCCCCCCCAATGAAACATTTTTCATTAATCACCCCCATGTCGTTCCAAACCCGTAAAAGATTTGTTCGTCCTGAAAACACAATTGTTGCATGAAGCCGCTATTTTAGTTTTCTTCGCTTACAAACAGTATTCAAAACAAAGCTTTTACAGGTTTGAAAAACGACATGGGGGTAAGTGATTAATGACAAAATTTTCATTTTGGGGTGGAGTATCCCTTTAACCATTATAAAATATAAACATTCAGAATTGTACATAAAATGATTACACAACTTGAAAGAGTGTACTACCTTCTGTGAATACTCTTTTGGAAGGGGCAAACCAGCTTGGAACCATAAGCTAGAAAGAAAACAAGTGTAAAGACAATGTGAGATATTGCCTCTGGCTTTGTGAGAACAAGCACAAGAGTGCTGAATAAGCACAACCTATGTGTTATAGTAAAAAAAAAAAAAGGTGTGACATTTTGCCAAGTATGGTAACCCATACTCAGAATTGGTGCTCTGCATTTAACCCATCCGAGTGTACACACTCAGCAGTAGTGAGTAGTGAACACACACACACCCGGAGCAGTGGGAAGCTGTATCCAGCACACGGGGAGCTACTAGGGGTTCAGTGTCTTGCTCAAGGGCACTTCAGCCATGGGTATTAAGGGTGTAAGAGAGTGCTATTCATTCACTCCTCCCCCCACTTACAACTCCTCCCAGCACCAAGACTTGAACCTGCAACCTTCAGGTTACAAGTCCAACTCTCTAACCATTAGGCCACAGCAGCCCCCGGCAGCTTCAGTGAATATATAATGAAAAGCTGTCTATTAATTTGTGGGTGTGACTCACAGTGGGGGCACCACCATACATGTAGAGGGAACAAACAGCATCACTACCAAATCTGGCAGCAAGTCTGAGTAGTGACATTTAATGTTGAAAAATGTATCCAAGCCAATGTCAACCCCGTGACCAGTCTCAGTAAATGCAAAGACAGAAAAAAGTAGATTAGACAATTTTGAGTATTGTGATGGTTTGTGCATTAGTTTTTGTTATTTCTATTACACAAACCTAAACCTAGAAGTGATAATATACTATGGTTCAAAAGTCAACAAATGCAGCAAGGTTGCACACCAAGACCCCAAAACACAGTAAAACCAATATATATATACAGGGCCGTGCAGAGACCTTTTGAGGGGCAGGTGCTCAAAGTATAAAAGGGGCACATGGAACAAGGTTTTAAATGGCGCTGTTCAAAATATCAATACAGCAATATATTGTGATGCATTCCTTGCGGATTCACGTATCGATATGGATGGTTATGTATTGATACAGCAGCAAATGCTTTGAAGTAAAGAAACAATAGAGAACACAATTTTAAGTTTCAAATAATAATAGCTCTGGGATTAGAAACTGAAATAGAGCAGCTGTTACTACACAGAGCCGTTGTTAACTGAGAAGATGCACCAAAAAACGCTGAAAATTAACGTGATTTGCGCATCTTCTCTATTAACAACGGCTCTGTGTAGTAACAGCTGCTCTATGTGAAATCACGCACCTGATGGAATTAACCGCTGATTAGAAAACCGGCTTTACTGAGGAGAAGCACATAACGATCGGCCGATCGTGATCGGAGCACCCCTATAATCAATAAGTCCACCTTAAATATTGATACAAAACATAAAAAAAACTGATCCACTGGAATATAGTGATTAATATTATTATTACTGTTGTAGTTGTTATTGTATAAAATTTAACACCGTTGCAATGTAAACAAATGACAGGCTACATTTGTTATTCATATCATTCACAGTGCACTTTGATGTCAGGTATATCATGCATTTTTTATTGACATTGATATTTTTACATTTATTTCTAGAGAGATATTATTGAGTTTACAGGCTAAAGTGGTCTTTGCTGTTGTAAACACTGTTGCTATTGTAGAAAAAAAAAATATTTGCGTCACATTTAAAATATAATTATGTAATTAATTCCTGAATTTTTATAATGATAATTCAGAGAATGAGAAAATCTGAATAAGCCTTACCAGTGTTGTGATAATTATTTTTAAGGCACTCAACGTGTTAAAAAATAAATAAGTACTGTAATATAATAAAAGTTTAGTCAAATAACATAAAAAAGACCAGACCCCTCGATGCCTGTGAAACCTTTCTCCCTCACGCTAGTGTTAACTACAACAGGCTACACACAGCAACTTATCTGCATGTTCTCACATCACATCGTTCTTGTAAAATAATAATAACTAAATAAACATCAAAATCACTTCGCTGAGAATGAAACACCACTTACCAGCTGCCACGGTTCTGAAAATACAATTAAAAATGCGCGTGCGGCCTGAGGAATTTTCCCGGTCAGGTGAAAGGTCATCATATTGGTCACTTTATTTACGACTAAATTATTATTAATAAATTGTAATAATATTATGATTGGGCGTTGGCAGGCATTCACAAAAGGGTATGTTATTACAAAAAAAAATTGGAGGAAATTTTGCTTTAACAAAAGGGCACTTTTGGGGCAAAGGAGCAGGTGCTCAAGTGAACCGGTTCTTTCGGACAATTCGATCAAATAAACCAGTTGAAAAAAAAACGGTTCACCGGTTCTTTTGCGCTCGATGTAATGCCGTTAGCGATGACTGCCCTTAATTCAAGCCTTCAGTTTACCCGCGCTTATAACATAAGCACAGAATCAGTTCAGAATCAATCACCAAAAGAATCAGTTCGGTTCAGACGAGCTGTGAGTCAGTCTGCTTCACACTGAATCACACATGCGCAGTATCATCAGCTCCTCGGTTCTCAACGAATCAGACGCGTCTGACAGAAACGGTTCTCAATGGCGCTTCAGAACTCCTGACCTGATATTTAGATATACTATTCTTCAATAAATATATTTGTTTGACATGGAAGCTGTGGAATATATATTATAAAAAAATAAATAAAAAAAACACCCCAGAAAAAAGGGCACTTTCTCTCCAGGAATAAAAAGGGCAGGTGCTCAAGCCCCCTTTGATGTCTATGTGTGCACGTGCCTGTATATATATATATATATATATATATATATATATATATATATATATATATATATATATATATATATATAAACAATTTTTAAAAATGCATTATATTCCTGTGATGGCAAATTTTCAGCAGATATTACTCCAGCCTTCAGTGTCACATGATCATTCAGAAAACTTTCTAATATGTTGATTTTTTTTTTGTTCAGGAAACCTTTTTTCTTAAATTATTATTATCAAAGTTGCAAATTCAGTTGCACTATCAAACACTGTCTTTACTGTCACTTTTGGTCATTTAATGTGTCCTCGTTGATCAAAGTAATTATTTTTCAAACTTTTGGAAGGACTGCCTTGGGCAATATCCGCTAGTGGGTTGATGCGAAGAAACTCTGGTGTACCCTAGAGAGAAAGAGTGAAATGTGCTGAGACAGAATCTGACAGACCTGAAATAAATAAATGAGAAGGATTCTGTTTGCAGAGATTCAAAAGCATTTATACAGAAAAAAGTGACAAGGACATTTTCAGTGGTCATGTAACATTTTTTTAAATCTTACCTCGACCATTTGCATCAAGACACTGGCATCTTTCATTAGCAGTGCCAGCGGACCACTCAAATCCTGTGATGACAAGATTAGATCACACACACACAAACACATGAACACACATACTGACTAAATCCTCTGTGGTGACAGTATGTCCAGATTTGTTTGTAGCTACTATCTTGGCCAGCTTCTGCTGCATCTCTCCTCCACACTGCTGCTGAGTGACAGTATAGCTATGATCTCATTTTCCAGAGAGCCAGGATCCTGAACAGCGTAGACGCCCATTAAAAAGAACTAAGCACCCTTAATTACATTTTTAAAAAAGGCCCTAGGTCAAACTGAAATGATGACACAGATACATACTGTTGAGAAATCATACATATTTGTAAAAAGCCCTTTCATTCTGTACAGCATTATTATAAGCATATTTTTTTTATGTTTTAAAGAAGTCTCTTATGCTCACCAAGGCTTCATTTATCTGCCAAAACTGTTTACTTTTTTAATATATTTTAAAATGTAATTTACTTTACTTTTTAAATATATTTTAAAATGTAATTTACTTATTTTGTGATAAACATGAAGTTCAAAAGAACAGCATTTATTCGAAATGGAAACATGTTCTAAATGTATAAATGTCTCTGATGTTACTTTTGATCAATTCAATGTGTCCTCGCTTAATAAAAGTATTAATTTATTTCAATGTACTGACTCTTGAACTGTTGTGATGTTTAATTTTAGCATTTAAAATGATTGCTTTAAGTCTTTAATTTTGTCATCTAGTTATACAAAAGTATTCATTTGTCAGTAGGATTTGCTGGCAATTTTTTTTTGTCCATTCTTGTTTTACCTTATTGGGTCTATGAGCACAAACAAAGCATACAAAGTCATTTGCTCCTGATATTTTCCGTGATATGATACCTTCATCAGCATGAGTCCAACTACACCAGGCACAGGGGTGATGTATCTAGTTCGCTCTTCACCACCCGTTTCCCACTGGCTTTACTGCTGTCTGTGTGAGAGTCAAAGGTAAACATGTGAGGTAAAACCAGCAGCTATTTGATATTCCATTATTGTTTCAAACAAGTTAGACAGAGTTAAGCAGAGAGAACTGGTATATGATTTATACCACAGTCTATGACCACTACCCGCTCCTTCACCCACTCTCCTTTCACCATCTCAGCTCTGCCAGCACCCACAACCAAGATGTCTGCTCTAAACTCATCAACAGAATCATGAGCTCTTCTTTGTTGTTAAATCTAGCTGAAGAAATGCTCATGTTCAAAACTGGGAAAAGGTGTTCAAAATAGAGCGTGAGAGAAGCAGATGAAACCAACATGTTCAGCAAGGTCAGGGGTCTTTGAGTGACAGGTGGTCACTGTGGTGTGATCCCATAAGAGCAGATCGTGCATTGGAGCTCCAACGATTTTACTGCGGCCGATCACGACAGCATTCTTCCCCATCACACTCACACCTGCACACATGAATCACACTTGCTCTGTTCCAAAACCCAGTGAGCATTCTAACATGCACTGTCGACACCAAGTCTCTTCTAAAGGTCTCATTTTAATTATGCTGCCTTTTTTGAGCTAGATTGTTGAAGCAGCATCACACGTATATTTTGTGAAAGCAGAATACTCAGCATAATATATATATATATATATATATATATACACACACACACACACACACACACACACACACATATATATATATATATATATATATATATATATATATACGTATATATATTATACGTATATATCAGATGGTCAATATGGTAATACAAATTTTGATTTTACATTACAGTATACACTAATGGAATGTGTGCAATTATTTTATTTTATTTAGACATTAATATATGTATTTAGCAAGGATGCATCAAACTGACCAAGAGTGACAGTAAAGATGTTTATCATGTTTCAATTTTTGTTTTATTTCATCAAAGAATCCTGGAAAAAAAGTATCATGGTTTTCACAAGACTCTTAGGCATTACAACTGTTTTCAAAATTGATAATCAATTTCTTAAGCACCAAACTAACAGATCCTTTAGAATCATTTCTGAAGGTTCATGAGACATTAATGGCTGCTACAAAATAGTTTGCCATCAAAGGAATGAATTACATTTGAATGTGTTTTAAATGAAAAGCAGTTAATTTGAATTGTGATTATATTTCACATTTTTAAAAATGAGGTATTTTACCAAATATTTTTATTACTTCTATGCTTATTAGAGATGCTGCCCATGTCGGCAGTATAAGAAACTCGCTGGGTTTTAAATCAGAGCTGTGACGTGCCCTTTCTGACACTCCAACATGTGCTGCTAAAAAAAGAATGTTCTGGATCCTTCTTTTCTTTCTTTAGGGTGCTGGCTCATTTCACCAGCCAGTCATCAGACTGCACCGCTCTGTCTGTGTATGTGTGTATATATAGATTTCACACCTATCCAATTACACTGCACACTCATTGTGCTGTAATACAAAGGCCACCTAGACAATCATGCTTTGATTCTGACTGATGAGAGCTAGAGTTAATGGGTAGCACTTCACAAGATTTCTACCCACCGCTCTGACTGATGAGCTCCATACAGCCATTAGTAGTGCATGGGATGAAACAGTCACGTAGGGTCTCCACAAGACAGCCTCTGCATTTATACTGGTCAGGCTGAGAAGAAGACACATTAAATAATAAAAAGTCACAATATATGCCATATATTGTGAGAGTATTTCTGAAATATTTGGCATATTATCATATCTATATAATATTTATAGAATAATTCCAACACCTAATATGGGAACTGTAATGTTTTTGAAAGAGACAGGAATGAGTATTTTTATGCACCAGCATTAAAATTATATATATATATTTTTAAAGTTTGATTTGAGTTAGTTCACCCAAAAATGAAAATTCTGCCATTAATTACTCACCTTCAAGTCATTGCAAACCCATAAGATCTTCATTCATCTTCTGAACACAAACATAACGACTTTATTCAAAAAAAAATTCTCTTTTGTGTCAGTCTTCGAGGTGCATTAACAAGAGTACCTTGACAAATGCATGTTGTGCTGCTGCATTCTGACAAAGAACCCGAATGCTCTGGATCTGGTTTACAAGCAGAGGAAGATGCACACTGTGCATAAAACAGTGTGTCTTCAGAAACATGTCTGAAGATTTCGACAGAGAGGATGCAGCATCACATGCATGTGTGGTGGTACTCTCATGAACGTGTGTCGAAGACACAGAAGAGAACAAATTCTTGAATAAAGTCGTTATTTTTGTTTTCTTTGCACACAAAAAGCTTTCTTGTAACTTCATAAAAGTAGGATTGAACCACTGATGTCATATAGCCTATTTTACCTATCTCCTTACTACCTTTCTGGGCCTTGAACATGTCAGTTGTATTGCTGTCTGTGCAAGATCCAAAAGCTCTCGGATTTCTCAAAAAGCTCAATATAGTTTCTGTCAGTAATTACAATAAATACATTTTAAATCACATATGGTCACGCAAGTGATCTATTTCCCATAAGTATGCATCATAGATCTGATTGAACTCTCATGGATGTCTCAAGAGCCTGTAGGTGGATATAGCTTATTTATCCAGATTATAGACTCAGATGACACAAAAAAATATTTTTACTTGCATAACTCATCTGAAATCAGTAAAAAGGCCTATATTCACACACATCAACAAAAGAGGCCTTTGGCCTTCTGACTTGTGAGGGAAAAATAAACGGATAAGGGAGCCAAATAATGTAATTAGACCTGGAAACTACACTTAGCAGAGGCCCAGTGGATCAAACGATGAGAAAAAAAAGTATGTGAAATGCATCAACTTCAAAAGTCTCCACTACCTGTCTATTCCAGTTAGTTTAAATGAATCCACTATCAAGCCCACTTTTGCCATCTTGCTTCTCAAACATACATTTCAAGCAGATAACACCTACCCATCCAAATCTGTGTTTATTGTGTTGACAGAGTCAAGCATTAGTCGTATGATGAGGCCATGGACCACAGGATTCTCATTTACTGCAACTATATTTCACAGGACCTTAAGAAAATCAGTGAGATCAGAATTCAGAATCGAATCCTTTTTGTCACAAAATTGTTTCATTTGCCATTTGCCATATTTATTTAATATCTCAGAATGCATTTATCTATTCCAAACACTGAACAAAACTAGATCAGAATTAACTGGTTCAAAGTTGACATGAACTGAAGAAGTCCAAAGGCTCTAATTTTCATTGTAATAAATTGTAAGTAATCCTGCATGGACATATAAAGAGAGAAAGGACGTAAAACAAGACAAGGCGAATCACATTGTTGTTATTGCTTGGGACATGTTTCCCTGACTTTACCCTCTGTGGCTGTCTCAGGAAACCTAAAATGGTTCACAATGATCCCAATCTAAGCAATAGAGGAAGACAGTGTCAGCAAGAGGTTTATGATAAACATGTTTATTATAGCTCACTGAACCTCAGCCGCTGCCTTGAGCTTCATGCTGATGTAGAGGTTTGAATCATCTCTGTCCCCAACCTGCAACAAAACACAGGGTATATGAGTGTGTGAAAAGAGTACAAAAAGTTAAAAATGTGTAGAATTATATATTGTTTGTTTAATACTTTTAGACATTTTAAATTTTTATGTCCTATAAAAACAGAATCAGCAAACAACCCACTCAAATGTAATACTGGTTTAAATTTTGTACAAAATAATGGTGTATTATGTAAATGTCTGTCTGTGAACATTTTTCTCTCAAAAGTATGGATAATGTTCTACTATTTAAGAGTAAATATTAAAATGCAAAACATTTTGGTGTGAAAGGTGTATGTTTTATATATTTAACATTTATGAAAATTCATGAATACATAAACATTATAAAAATATTTGCAATATACAATATTGCATTTTGATACCGACATTAAATGGATTCTTTTTCTAAAGATTTAAATCTGGTTATTTAAATGTAATGGTCAAACATGTTTTGATCAAAACAGATAAAAAATATTTAGAAGAACAACAAAACAACACAGTTCGGGCAGTGCGATTATGATGGTCGAAGATATGAGTCACACACCATATCAAAGTTATCTCATCATGGTGACCTTAAACTAACACACATTTCTTTCACGTTGCACACTTATGCATGACCATGACCATGAAGCCATAAGGAGATGATCTATTTTAACACAACACCCACAACCATGAGAGAAAAGAAAATGGCACATTACCAAATGACCATCTGGAGCAAAATAGATAAGAAAGATGAGTCAGATTATCAGGAGAGATAAAAAATTATCCAGCAAGCTATCATATATCTCATATAATAAATGAACAAATGTATTTAACAAAAGTAATATATATGTGTTGCTAAAGCAGAACTTCACCTAAAAGTTTTAATGTCCTTCTCATAAAGTGTATTAAGTACAATTAAAATATAATATAAATTTATAATGATTAATAACAATGGCAGTGCAATGTAAATATAAAGTATGTAAATAATATATTGATAGATTATTACATCTTATATACTGAAGTTTGTCTACATTTATTTGACACGGTAAAAGCTGAAATATTATGAAATATCATTACAATTTAAATAACTATTTTAAATGTTTAAATACATTTAAAAATTTTATATATTCATTTAACGGCAAAGAAGATTTTGATTAATCATTACTCCAGTCTTCAGTGTCATATGATCATTCTAATATACTGATTTTAAACATTTTTTTAAATGATTATTATTAGTGCTGACAATAATTGAGCTATTAAATATTTTTTGGCAGAATAATTATTTTAAGCAAAAAAAAAATAAAATAAAAAATAAAATAATAATAATAATAATAACAAACGTTCATTTAATTCTATAATAATTTAAAAAATCTTTTTTAAAGTGTCATGTTTGATGCAATTTTATGGAACCTTGCTGAATGAAATTATTTATTTAAAAAAAGAAATTACTGACCCCAAACTTAGTAGTGTAGACTTAATAATAAATTATTATCTAATTTAATAATTCAATTAAAAAAATAAATAAACAACATATCAAACAAGGGAGGTCCTTGACCTAAAAAGGCACCTGATCCACCTGATCTGCAGGGGCCCTCAAATTCACTGTGCGGTCTTGTTTCCAGACACAATGGTTGTCATGGTGCACTAGCTGTCCTGGCATCTCAAATCTCCACGCCAGAGCACAGAGGCAGTGATGACAAACATCTCCACCTGCTACTGAGCGTAACACAGTGGAAAAGTTAGTAGGAGGACATAATAGAGAGCAAAAAAAGCACCTGAAAATAGAGTTGAGTCGGCATTTAAACTTATCAAGACCTGTCCTGACTCCTGTGGGGAAAATGTAGCCTACACAGCCACTCCTAACCTCTCTGCTTTCTGCAAGTGTCTCCTCTACTGTCACAGGAAACTGTGCAGTGTGCAGCTCCCAAACCAGAGTGTTATCACTGTATCCAACTGCAGTGTTCCAGACTATTCCAGAACGAGTGGGCAAGCAAGCTGATAAAGGAGCCCTGGTCAAGGCTTCAAACCTTAGACAAACTCAAACAATCACATGGTTTGCAGAAAAAGCATGCACAGGGCCAAAGGGGTTAAAATAAAACTGCTGGGCTGAGGAGGAAATGGGCTGTTCCATAGTGAAGAGCCAGGCAGCCAATCAGGGATGCATTGAGCTGGGACAGGAACAGTTTGGGACTCTGTGCTCTGTCTCCTCCTCTTCTTTCTGCCAGTGAAAGAAGTCCAGCATGTGATTTTCAAAACAGAGTAAATATGTTACCTCGATCTAATGCCTCTATATGCAGCCCAAAGCCTTCAAAGCGGCTGTTAATCAAACAACCTCTGGGAGGAGTGCAAGGAGTCGAAACATTAGATTGTTGTTCATGTGCTGGCTGCCTTCAAACAAACTAATAAAAGCATTTGTTTGTTTTAATGCATTTCTGCAAGGACGCTGAAAATAATATAGGGGCAATGTCTTAAAACTTTGTAAGTTTGCAGTGTTATAGATTTCATGGACACGCTTTAAAATGCATTTTTGGCACAACCACAGAAAAACTCAATTATTAAAATGTATGAATATGCTATGAAATATCTGACACATCCAGTCCAAGTGGAGAAAATGTAGACAACATAAAACTCCAGGAACATCATGGCACGTTTCTCCACCAGGTTTCTGAATAAAAAAAAGAAAAAAAAGAAAGAAAAAAAGAAAAAAAAATTGGTTTGTTTTTGTTACTTTAGTGCCCTCTAGTGAGAAACTGTTAGATGACAACTTTGAAATGTTCACTCTGTAGACTCATTCATTTAATCTAAGCTCACTGTATTCAGTATGTTGGCGTTTATTCGCTTTATTTTTTTTTTATTTTTTTTTTTGGCAATTCATTCTTTTTGTCACACTTTTACACAGTCTCCTTCACAATAAATAAATCAAACTAAACAGAGTATAAATACAAATTCATGTGTATTTATTTATTCATTCACCCCCCCCCCCCTTTGACTTTTGCTCAGATGAAATTTCTAACACAACCAACATTTTTATCTTAATACATAAAACAAACAGACAAACAAACAAGCAAAAATAAATCTGTTATGATACCTTACTTTATCTACATACTTTTCTATTCGAAAACGCATTCATTCAGATGTTCAACGAACTGTCTAGTAGAAAAATTAAAATTATTTGGCATAAGTGCATCTACTGTGTTTTAATACAGTTTTAAAAGGTCCATTTTATTCATCAAGGGTGCCTTCAATTGAGTAAAGACATTACGAAAGTAAATTTATATATCAATTAAATGCTGTTATTTTGAACTGTCTATTCGTCAGAGAATTAAAAAAAAAAAAATTGTTTCAGGTTCACAATTTTATTCATCATTGATGATGATACCACTAAGAAATTTTTCTTGATTGGCAAATCAGCATATTGAAATGATTTCTGAATAATCATGTGACACTGAAGACACGGAATAAATTACATTTTAAAAATATATACTAAAATATAAAGCAGTCATTTTACATTATAACGTCATACTGTGATTAAAGACTTAAAAAAACTACATTAAGGTAAAAAAAAGAAGATGAATATATAAAATTCCCATTTAAATCGACCACAAAAACAAAAGTATTTCCAAGTAGTAATAAAAATTCAATGTCTAATAGTCACTGAAGTTAAAAGCTATGATTTCTATGACCACTGGGAGGCAATATCGGTCCATATTTGTATCTTAAAGGAACATATTAGTACCTAAAGTGTACATATTCATACCTAAAAGTTACAAAAGTGTACCTTTTGAAAATGTACTGCCTCAGTTACAGCTTTTGTAGCTTTTGAGAATGTATGTTAATCTTTTAAACCACGGCTGTGCTTTTCTCACACAGCCCAATCCCTGGTGTCTCATCATGTGAATCCTCACAAACGAACCGTCTATCTGGCTATTCACCACACAGACCCACCAGGCTCTCCAGAACACCATTAGTGTCCTATAAGCATTAAAATCATTAGGATTATTTCCTGCTTAAGGGACATTAGAGTATAATTGCTCCGGACTGACTGATCTTGTTAGCTAAATAATATAAGCCTGACTTCCTTGTGCTGTTGACAAAATATGTGAAGAGTGATTTTACATTTACATACATCGCTAGAAGTAGGTCCATTACATCATGCAGCAGTCACTGAGACGCCACTGACCCACAACTCCTGGTCTGATGATCAAACCAGAGCTGGAAACTGGAAACAGATATCATCAATGCACAGTTAAATACAAAGACACAGTTAATCCATCGCCAGAGATAAGCCAGAATGCCTTTGCATTGCATACCAGTTAGTATTAGTACAAAACCAATGAAATGTTACTTATTTGTCTTCAAAACCTGCTGAACTGGCTTGTCAGATCCCTCAAGACCCACACAAGTTCTCTGGCAGTGGTACGTTATCAGTTCATAAAAGCAGGACAAAATCAAATCATTCTGCAGCTTCAAGTTATACACAGTATACAGCTTACATAAAGTCTCCACAAAAATATTCAGCAGCACAACTTTTTTTTTCAACACCGATAAAAATAAGAAGTTATTCTTAAACACCATATCAGAATATTAGAATGCTTTCTGAATGATGATGTGAAACTGAAGACTGGAGTATTGACAGCTGAATTCATTGCCATCATGGGAATTAATTACAATTTTAAAATTGTAATTAATACATAAAATACATAAAATTGTAATGTATTATTTTGCAACATTATTGTTCACTGTATTTTGCATCTGACCTTATGCTTACAATTAAGAGATGAAATTGCATTTTTCTTCAACATAATTATACATCTTCATTTGTTTGAAATGACGTGCCTAGCTGAGAAAGCCCTGATTCCTGATGCAATCACATGAAATCATTCTGAAGGCACTTGTGTGGGATCTTGATTCACAAAGGGACATCCTCCACCCATGTGATGACAGATATTCTCATAGTTTTGTGACACACCTCCACCAGCTCTTCCTCTAGAGCCTGAACGTTCCCTCTCACACACACACCTTTGCTGACAAGCTCAAACTTGAACATGACATGACGCTAATAGTATAAGAACTGTGTGGGTGTATGTGTGGGCAGCTTGCTTGTTGAGCAGATTGGCCCGTATGAAAATGATGTCCTTATCAGGGTGGAAGCATTCCCAAGAGAAACACGAGCCAGCCAAAACACAGATAGAGAAGCAAATTTGAAAAGATTGGTACATGTATTACATAAACACAGTAGTTAATGTGATTTCAGTGCTTGGAGACAGACATGCACATCTTCTCTGCAATATGCAAAGATGGACCAATTATCTGAGTTCTTTTGGCCTTCTGCAACATATTCTTTCTTTTTTTTTCAACTAAAGTAATGGACTGGAAATCACAGAGTACTTTATTTGCACTCTGCTCTTAGATTTTAATGCACTAAGGACAGAAAATTTCGCGACTCGGATCTCTAATTACTGAACCTAGGGGTGTTAAAGCAAGTTTACCTTGTGCTTGTTTCTGGGGAGGTGAAAATCACATTTATTCCTGAACAAGTGCGGCCGGTCACCTCTGTCCCACTTATGTCGCACAGCAGCCTTAGTCCTCATAAAACAGTGTAAGCAAGACATAGCGCTATAAATCAGCTGAGGTGATCACCAGCGGAAATGAAGAGATGAGACATGGTGATTTAGGGGCAGCGCTGTAATTTTTTTTCTCTCTGGATGGCAGCCTGGACACACTTGTGTCAGAACGCATGTAAAGGTAGGATGGCACATCCCTAAATGGGTCATTGAACTGGGACAGTGTGGAATATTTACAGGGTGAAAAAAAAACCTGCATTCGAGATCAACCTAATGCAGATTCACACAAGTCAGCCTTATGCTTATGACAAAACTTAAAGAGATAGTTCACCCAAAAATAAAAAACTGCGGAAAATAGCAAGCCCCAGGCCATCCAAAATATAGATGAGTTTGTTTCTTCATCGGGAAGTTAAGAATTTAATTGTTCACCAATGAAGTCAATTGCTCACCATTGAATCCTTTATAGTGATAAAAGCATTCAAATGGTTTACATTATAACTCCAGTTCTTCAATTAACAGTTTGTGAAGAGAAAATCTGCATGCTTGTAAGAAACAAAACCAACATCAAGATGTTTTTAACTTCAAACCATTGCTTTAGTCTAAAATACAAATGCATTTTTCCAACCAGGAAGTGTTATTATGTATTATAGGCTTGTATTTTAGACAGAAGCTATGTCTAAAGTTAATGCCTTAATCTTGGATTTTTTTTCTTTAAAACAATATTTTCACTTAACTTCCCTCATGTTGATTATTTATTATTGTGTTTGAACTCTCATTCAGATGGCACCCATTCACTATAGAAGATCCACTAATGAGCAAGTGATGTTACATTTCTCCAAATCTGTTCTGATGAAAAAAACAAATGAGGAACTCATTTATGTCTTGGATGACCGAGGGTGAGTAAGCTTTCAGTAAATTTTCATTTTCCGAAGAACTATTGCTTTAATTGTTTTGGGTGCAAACTGGGTTGTTGTGGGCCAAAATCAATGCTGTGCTTTTATTGCTGATCCTATTGTACCTAGAAATTGCATGACTCATCAAACTTTCAACAAGGTTTACAGTCATTGTAATAGCATGAGAAAGGTGTAATGTACAGCAACAGTGTTGATTATTGCTGAATAAACAGCAAGAGGGTGATCTGGAAAACAATGAACAATGCAAAGAATTTAGTAATGTTAACCCTTAAAGGGACTGTCCACCTCAAATGAATTAATTACTCACCCTCATGTCATTCCAAACACATAAGACCTTCGTTCATTTTCATAACAAAAAAATAATGATATTTTCTATGAAATCCAAGAGCTTTCTAACCCTGCATAGACAGCAATGCAACTGAAATCCCAGGTCCAGGAAGGTAGGAAGAACATCGGTAAAACAGTCCATGTGACATCAGTGGTTCAATCACAATTTTACAAAGTTACTGAACACTTTTTGTGCAAAAAAAAGAGACTTTATTCAGCAGTTCTTCTCCTCCAGATCATGCCTTCCACCATTATCAAGAGTACCTCTGGACGTAAACAACACATGTGTGAAGATAAACGAAGGTCTTACAGGTTTGGAACGATATATGAGGGAGAGTAATTAAGAATTGTAATTTTTGGGTGAGATATTTGGGTGAGCTATCATTTTTCTCACAATTGATAACAGGCAAATACTAGCTGTATTAAGGTAAAGGTGAGTCTTCATGGTATAGAATTATTTTTCTGGAAAAAAACTATATTTGGGGAAAGAAAAGTGGAATTTGTCATCTATGCTATCATAGAAGCAATCAAAAACATTAAAGTCGACATGATATAACCACTGTCCCCTTTACTAACATGCAGTTACATATATCTGAATAATAGGAGGGGCCCACCAACTAAGAACACATTACTACAAAATCTTAGTATATTCCCCAGTGTATAACCACCAACAATAAAGACAGGAATTAACTTTTTATATCTTTATATCCATTTAGAAAACTAAAAAGAAATAAACTAAACAAATGCATTTATAAGAAAATGAATTGAAATGAAACCAGATCAACAAATGAAAACAGTATCCACACAGAAAGTCTGTAAAGAAAGACTTAATCAATAGAAAATAATGACAAATGAAAATCAGTAGTAACAGAATATCAAAATAAAAAGATAAAACTAATCAGTTCAGTTTTTAGGATGATGTCCAAAGTTCAAAAATAAACCTTCAAGTGCTCTTCCAGTAATCCAAGGAAATCCACCAAAAAAAGAAACTAGATAGCCCACAGTCACATTCATGTATTTAGGATACTTGAGAATCCACACGGTCATGCAGTGAGATCAATCCATTGATTAGAAACTACTTTGTCCATTTCAGTTGAGCATTAGCAACTCATATGCATCCAACAATTCTCAAAAAGAAAGTAACATAAAGAGTCCATCTACAAAAAGAAAAAAAATATCTACAATTTATTATATAAATCAAATGAAAACAATTGCGCAACATTAGGAGAAACAAAACTTACATGATTGAACTGGAAACAAAGTTTCTCAATCAGGACTCCAATAAGTGTTGCAGGAGATGCTTGGAAAAAACCATGCTTCCCTCTTCCAAACAAACTGACTTCTTCTATACTACTACCCTTTTAAATACAAGAGGTTCTAGCGCTCATGCGCCCCCTAGTGGGTAGTACGAAAAAAAATACCAAAGTAACAGATAATACTGTTACATACCCCTCTCCTCAGAAGGAGATTTGCCATAACCATGACAAATCTTAAGATTTTGCACGTGATATGTTTCAGTACTGTCTGGATCAGAAATAAAAGAAACAGAATAATTAACTGGCCCCAACTTTTTGTTAATTTTTGCTGGCCCTTTCCACTTAGCAGACAGCTTAGCCATGAACCCTTCATCGGCTCTAGATAAAGGATGTGTCCGTACCCAAACCACATCCCCTTCTTGGTAATGGACTAACTTACGATGCTGATCATAGTATCGCTTTTGCTTAGCTTGGGCTCGGTTCACATTCTCTTTCACAAGAGTAAGGAGTTCTTGTTGTCTGTCAAGGATGGGATATGCAGGGTTATTAGGGTCAGGTGGTTTATGTAGAGCTCTCTCCATTGGACCTTTTAATTTACGTCCAAGCGCTACTTCAGCAGGTGTAAAACCTGTGCTTTCATGGTAGGCTGTGTTAATAGCAAACCTGAATTCGGCAATCCATCTATCCCAAAGCTTATGGTGGTCTCCGACGTAAGAGGCAATCATGGTTTTCAAATTTCGATTGACTCTCTCCGTCAGATTTGTTTGGGGATGGTAGGCTGTGGTCAGTTTTTGAATGACTCCCCACTGCTTGCACACCTGACCGAGGAGTTGAGAGGTGAATTGGGCACCACGATCTGAGACCAGGTAGGCTGGTGTTCCCCATCTGGTAAATATCTCCTCTACCAGAACTCGGGCTATCTGAGGGGTTTTAGCAGACCTCAGGGGAAACATCTCGACCCACTTAGTACAATAATCCACGATAACAAGTAGATACTCGTTTTGTTTGACACTTTTTGGAAAAGGCCCCATGAGGTCGATGCCCATCATGTAGCCAGGTTCAACAATAGGTGTAGACTGTAGATAACCAGATAATTTTGACATGGATGGTTTGTATTTTTGACAGACTTGGCATTCTTTACAATGTTTCCAAACGTCAGCTCTGATAGTTGGCCAGTATACAGTTTCTAGTAGTCTGAGCAAGGTCTTGAGTTTACCCAGATGACCACTGAGAGGATTGTCATGAGCATACTGAACAAATGCTTGATGATGGATGGATGGAATGACAAGTTGAAGTTTTTGACCTTTTCGTCCATCTGGAACACTACGGAACAGGAATCCATTTTCTGTTACATAATGAACTCGTGATGAGTCTTGTGGGGTCTGAGATGGTACTTTGGAAATCAATTCTTGTATTTCTGGGTCATAGTTTTGAGCGATGGCTATCTGTGATAAGTCTACTGGCATACTGACTGATGATGAGATGGAATTAGATGCTTGAGCTACAGCAATAATGTTAGGTGAAATGATGAGGCTTGGAGCTCTGGATAATGCGTCAAGTACCACATTACACTGACCTTTTCTATACTTAACAGTGAAGTGAAATCCTTGTAGTCTTATGGTCCATCTGATGAGACGTGATGATGGTTTGGGGTGTTGAAATGCCCATGTCAATGCGGCATGATCAGTTACTACTTCAAATAGTCTTCCTTCGAGATATGGCCTCCATTTCTCCACTGCCCACACCACTGCTAGGCACTCTTTCTCAGATACAGAGTATGACCTTTCTGCCCCTCTAAGTAGTCTGGATGCATATGCAATAACATGTTCTTTCCCTGCACATTCTTGTGTAAGAACGGCTCCCAAACCAACTTCACTGGCATCCGTTTGAACTCGGAATGGTTGAGTGAAGTCCGGAGAGGTTAAAACAGGAGCTTGCATTAAGTCTTGCTTGATAAGATCGAGTGCCTGTTGGCATTGATCTGTCCAAATCCAGGTAGAGTTTTTCTGTTTCAAAGCATGAAGTGGAGCAGCCTTCTCTGAGAAACTGGGAATGAACCGATGGTACCAACCGGCCATACCCAAAAAACGCTGAACGTCTTTGAGAGACTGTGGGATGGGAAATGAACTAACTGCTGAAACCTTTGTGGGATCGGTTTTGATTCCTTCTTTTGAAACAACATGGCCTAAGAATGTGAGAGATTTTTGAATGAAATTGCACTTTTTGAGATTGAGTGTTAGACCTGCTTTGTGGAAACAATTGAAAACTTGTTGGAGATGTTGGAGATGGTCTTGCTTATTTTTGGAATACACCACGACATCATCAATGTAAACCATACAACATTTACCTTTCAACTCCCGCAATACATGTTCCATAAGTCTCTGGAAAGACGCTGCTGCATTTTTCAGTCCAAAAGGAAGACGCAGAAATTCATATAACCCTGAGGATGTGATGAAACCCGTTTTTTGAATGCTATGAGACTCCATTTCCAGTTGCCAATAGCCACTCTTTAAGTCCAGTGTAGAGAATACAGTTGCCCCATGTAATGACTCTAAGATGTCTTGTATTTGTGGCATTGGATATGCATCCAGATGAGTTTTGGCATTCAACCCGCGGTAATCAACGCAGAGTCTTGATCCTCCATCTTTTTTCTGTACCACCACCACTGGTGATGCCCATGGAGAGCAAGATGGTCGAATGATTTTCTTATTAAGCAGCTCCTTGATTTGATTTTCAACAAAACTCTGTTTTTCAATGGAAACCTTGTATGCTCTTTTTCTAACAGGTAGTTCATCTGTGGTGATTATACGGTGCTTGACCAAATTGGTATATCCAATTTCCTGGTTGCAAACAGTGGGCCAGCTTAACATTAGATTTTCAAGCTCTTGCTGTGTCTGCATGTCGGTGTCTGCTTTCTCCGATAGTTGGTGTATAGAATGGAGTACTTCATCACTGCAAGGCTGTAAAGGTATGGCAAGGTAAAAGTTAATGGTAGAATTAATGTCCTGATGAAGGAATGGAAAGAAGATTGGTGTTTCAGCACCTTCTATTGGAGAAAAACCATACTGAGCATTATTGAAATCCAAGACCATTCCTGATTTCAACAGAAAATCCATGCCAAGTATGATTGGTACTGTTAAATCAGTGTCATTCATTATATACAGGGTAAGCTCTATTGGACGACCCTGCACTTCACTCTTCCACACCACCTTTCCAACAGCGGTTTGGCGTTGTCCGTTGGCTAAAAGGAAAGTTTGTCCCCCACCAGGTAGGTATACTTCTTGACGGCTTAACTGTTTCCAGCATGACTTTTGAATTAGTGACAAAGTACTGCCAGTGTCCACCATAGCAGTAATATGCATGTCTTGTAGGGTTATGGGAATGATAAGGTTTCTGATGTCATATTGCATAGAATTTTGGCAAGTCTGGACAACTCTGGTATTGGCTGCCGCTGTTTTGCGATGTGAATCGTGATCTGGAGGATTTCTCTTCTTTTGCTCATCTCCATTAACTTGACTCCAGTATTTCTTGGACTCAAAAAAATCTCGTTCTATCTGTGTACCTACTTTTACAAGTTCTCCTACATCTTTTATATTGCCACGTAGCAAGCTAGCAAGCCGTGGGTTACAGTTACGTAAAATAGCTTGCACCACCTCTCTTTCTAACATGTCCTTCTTCCATCTCAAACAAAGAGCTCTATAGTGAAAAGCAAAATCTCTGAAACTTTCTCTTGCACCTTGTCTCCTCTCCATCAGCTTCCTTACTGCCAACTCTTCATAATCCTCACTGAGAAAAGATTGCAGAAATATTTTTTTAAATTGTTTCCAGTCACAGACATTCCCTTTCTCCGCCATCCACCAATCTTTTGCAGTACTTTTAAGTACGGCAGTTAAAGAAGCCAAAATTTCACTATTCTTCAAAGGTCGAACAGCGAAATACTCCTCACATCGTTCAATGAATAAGATAGGATCTTCATCCGGGCTATTGCTGAAACTAGGAAACTCAAGTTTGACTGGTGGGTTGTACTGATTTGAACAGTCCTTGACAGATTGAGTATTTGACTGAAGACTGTAGGTTTGATCGGTCAATGGTCTGTGAACAGTACTGGTATTCATGGGCTGAATTGGGGTGGATATAAAAGGCTGGAAAGCTTGTAATCTCTGATCCAATTGTTGGTCTCTTCTCTTCAAACAGTCTAGCACTGACTGTCCAAGATCGCGAATGCTCAGTTCTAGATGTTTTCTCACTCTACTGCACTCACGGTCTATTTGGTATAACAATTTATCTTCTGTAGCTTTGCGTTGTGATTCAACATCAATGAAGGAAACTTGTTCACTCACCCGTTGATTGATGTCAGTAATACGCTCCTCAAGTTTGGTGAAACGTCCTGTGAGTTGTTCTAACATATCTGAAACAGCAGTGGAAGGATGGTGTGTCGGTTCCGCGTAAATTTCAGGTGGTGGTGGAGGTAGAAATGTGACTTCCTTTTGTCCGTCATCCACAAACACGTC
Organism: Carassius auratus; assembly: GCF_003368295.1. Classification (NCBI taxonomy): domain Eukaryota; kingdom Metazoa; phylum Chordata; class Actinopteri; order Cypriniformes; family Cyprinidae; genus Carassius; species Carassius auratus. The sequence goes on from NC_039262.1 coordinate 11,838,005, forward strand.
TTCCTCCTCTGAATCAAGGTACAAGTCACTGAGCGTATTAATCAACTCTCGTAGGGGTTCTCTATGGATGCTAAATGGTGCAGATGAAAAATCTGTATTGGGTACGGGCTCATCCTCATTCAAAACTTCCTGACTAGCCATTTTATTTATTTATTTATTAACGTGTTAGGGTTTATTTTGTGACAGACACTGGGAATTTTTCAACAACATATATGAAGTCTGTGGGTCCCTGTTCGGGCGCCATCTATATAACCACTGTCCCCTTTACTAACATGCAGTTACATATATCTGAATAATAGGAGGGGCCCACCAACTAAGAACACATTACTACAAAATCTTAGTATATTCCCCAGTGTATAACCACCAACAATAAAGACAGGAATTAACTTTTTATATCTTTATATCCATTTAGAAAACTAAAAAGAAATAAACTAAACAAATGCATTTATAAGAAAATGAATTGAAATGAAACCAGATCAACAAATGAAAACAGTATCCACACAGAAAGTCTGTAAAGAAAGACTTAATCAATAGAAAATAATGACAAATGAAAATCAGTAGTAACAGAATATCAAAATAAAAAGATAAAACTAATCAGTTCAGTTTTTAGGATGATGTCCAAAGTTCAAAAATAAACCTTCAAGTGCTCTTCCAGTAATCCAAGGAAATCCACCAAAAAAAGAAACTAGATAGCCCACAGTCACATTCATGTATTTAGGATACTTGAGAATCCACACGGTCATGCAGTGAGATCAATCCATTGATTAGAAACTACTTTGTCCATTTCAGTTGAGCATTAGCAACTCATATGCATCCAACAATTCTCAAAAAGAAAGTAACATAAAGAGTCCATCTACAAAAAGAAAAAAAATATCTACAATTTATTATATAAATCAAATGAAAACAATTGCGCAACATTAGGAGAAACAAAACTTACATGATTGAACTGGAAACAAAGTTTCTCAATCAGGACTCCAATAAGTGTTGCAGGAGATGCTTGGAAAAAACCATGCTTCCCTCTTCCAAACAAACTGACTTCTTCTATACTACTACCCTTTTAAATACAAGAGGTTCTAGCGCTCATGCGCCCCCTAGTGGGTAGTACGAAAAAAAATACCAAAGTAACAGATAATACTGTTACAATGAAACGGAAACTGTGATAGTCTTTTGTTCCTTTTTGTGAAGTAGCCTATGGCTGGTGAACTCATCTTGTGAGAAGAGATGTTGTTGCAAAGGGAAGAAGTTAGTTGTTAAAGTTTTGATTAAAGATAAAAAAAACTAAATAATTATGTGCAAGGATAAGTCTTGATATAAACTATACATTATTCCATAAAAAATAAAAACTGTCTATTTTGATTTCATGGTTAAATTCCAATTGTGATTTTCCTTGAAAATAAATGGCCTTGTCCAGCAGATGGCGCTAAAGTTAATTACATCAGTGTGATGTGCAACGTCCAGCAAGCTTTATAAGAAACGAAAACGTTAAGCACCACAGGTATCCATCAACAGACATTAATGCCACAGTACAAATTGAAATATTGCTCTAATTTATAAAACCGTATAATCAAAGATGCACCCAAAACTGAAAATCTGAGCCTCAACCCACTTTGGAGTGTGACAAGCTATTGGCCGACAGTAAGTGGGCTGAAAAAAATATTTGAGGCCTGACTCACACTGTGTGTGAATAATCACCCACTGAGCACAGCAAAACATGGGAATGTTCATTTTAGCAGACAATACTGTATGCGTTTCAGATTTCAACTACAAACCTGTTTAACCTGTCAATTAATGGTTAGAATTACCTTGATTCATTAGTAATTTATTTGTTATCTTTGCACGTGATCCCTTGACAAAAACGTTTGGTATATTTTAGCTTTTTATACTAATTTCAAAATGAAAAAGGAGTAATGGTAACTTGCACTACCAAAAAATATATAACCTACAACCTAGATATAAGATGAAGACAAAAATAAAATCTGACCATATAAAGCTATACTTAATGTTATTTCACATATAGTGTGACTATGAGAGAAATCAGCGGGGTATTGTGAATTGGTAACGCATTACTGAATCACATTATAGAATCACCTTTATAAGATCCAGACACATTGTTCTATTAAACCAGTGTAAAAAATCTAAAACTAGAGACTCAGTGGGCATTGGGAGATTGACAAAGCTTGAAAGAATTGCCCAAAGCCTGTTTGAAGCCATTGCACTTTAAAACCTTAAAGGTCTTCTCGCCGTTTTTAATGAGAGCTTCAGTTTGTGAGGAGTTGGATGAAATCCCTGAATACATTTAGGACACTTATGCACCTCTCTGTCCATTTTTCTACCATTTTTGGTGGGGGAAGGGGTAATGTGCTCTTCCTTTCTTCTTTAATGACATCTTTTACTTGATAATCCCTTGATGCAGAGGAGCTTTTAAAACCCAGTGGAGAAGAGGGTCATAGGGTGGTCCTTTACCATTAGCACATAATTAATTAATTGAAAATCTGAGAGGGGGGGGGGGGGGGGGGGGGTTTGCTGTTCAGATCTTAGTGAGTGATGCAAGATGAATATGATGAGGCCTGATTTCCATCAGCTCCGTTTCTTCTTCCTTTTTTTTTCTTTTGTTAGAGACAGCACTCACTTTTTGAGACACCATCTCTGTTTAGTCAAGCAAAAGAGCATCAGATATGGAGGTTAGATATAAGTCAGGGCTATCCAGAGGGCACTAAAGTGGAGAAGTAGAATAGGAGAGACAACAGTAAACACATAATGAATGTCTGATGGGACAATGCAAATAAGCTATTAAAACCAATGCATTGTAATTTTCACATATAAGAAACAGAATACTGATTTAGAGCCAATAAGCTATAATGAATTAAAGTAGCCATAAGCGGTAATGAACAGGGCAATGCATGGCCTTCATTGTAGTAAAGCCAGACCAGACCAGACTTATGACTCCAGACAAAATTATTGAAAAGCTTTTGGACAGTAGATAAAAAAAAAAACTTCAGATCACAGATCACAGTGGTAATAATGCCTGCATTAATCTAGCTGCATTTCAACTGGTCTTTCTCGAGACCACCTGACTACCAGTTCTAATCAAAATTATCATATTTGTTACAACTTGTTTTATGAAAAATCTAAAATTCATGCAATAACTTTTTTTATAATACTTTATCTGACATTCATATGAACCAAATTTGGTAAAAAGTGTAAGGTTTATAAGATAAGTAGTTACAAAATATAGTGTATTTCATGATAATGGTGCTGTAGAGATGTTGTATATTTGTAGGCAAAAACCCCAGAAAGGAGTCAGCATTTTAGCCTGTCTTGTTCCAAAGTCATTGGATTTTTTGAATAGGTTTTGCTAAAATGCCTGAAATAAGGTCTATTGAGGTTACTAGTCAATTTTGTCTTTATAATCAAATTGTTCAAACTAACAAACCTCAAACCTTCAGGGACAATGTTCTGCCAATTATATTCAGGTTTCAAAATGTATGACAAGAAACCATGTAAGAATCATAAACATTTGTTGTTCACAGAGCTTATTTTCTGCAGTCCAAAAGCCACTGGATAAAATCCAGACGATTCCAATTTCTATCACTCCAGTCCTCTACAAAAACCATTTCTGTGTGTAGCTTTTCTTTAAATAAAGTGATGTATGTACAGTACATAGAGCATTTGTATAAACTGTAAAGTCTTCAGACACCTAGACAAAATACCCATTACTATTATAGTGTTAGTGTCTGAGCAAAATCTCATTACTTATCAGGCTATTTCACTATACTTTCAGCATAATCTGAGAATATTATAGACAGACTGAAGCTTCTTCAATAATACTTGTGTGAATCCGCAAGATTATTTAAAAGACATTCAGAGGACTTACATTTAGTTTTTCCCCAAAACACCTGATAGTCCCGGCTCATATAATTTTTTTTTTTTTTTTTTTTAATTCAAGATTATCAAATGAGCCTTTACTTGAATTAGTGCTGCGGTGTCTGTATCAGATAATATGGATGTCTGAGGGAAGCTTTCTGTTTCAGTAAAAGCATGATAACAGGTCTAGATGCGATACCTTTGTCTATCTCAAAGGGGGAAAGAAATGCCTATTTTTAGTTACCCCACTACTAAACAGATATTATTGCCCATAACCGAGACAAAATTACACTTAATATAACCAAATCTCCTCCCCCAGACACTGAGCTACTAAAATGGATGAATCTTCTAACACATGCATGAAGTTCTCGCGTCTTTTCCACTGCGATTATTAAGGATTCCCTTGCCAGTTGACAGGCACTTTACTTTACCCTGCGGTATCCTCATCTGCAGTGATTTCAAAGGTGATTGACTAAAAATGGATGTAACTCATAATGATTCCACCAAGTTCTCAATGCATTATGCAGGAATCAACAGTCAGTAATACGGCAATTTTGGTCCCCTAAATTCTATGAATATATCCATACACAAAAAGCGAATGAATGTTTTCTACACTAGCTTATTCCAATGCTGCTTCTATTCTGGGAGCAGGTTCATTTTAAGTTTATCTCTAAAAACAATGAACATCTCACGCAGCTCTCTGCATTTCCCAATTCTTGGATAACTTTGAAACGTGTCAAGTAGCAACAGAGGCAGCATTAAGTTCAAAGATTTAATCTATAACCTACAGAAGCAGACTGACAATGTGAGCTCCCTGCCCTAGTAATGGTTTTTCCTTTGAGCCTATGCACCGCAAAAATTCAGGAACAGAGAAAATTGAAAATAAAGTCTATTCATAAGCATGAGCACAAAAAGAATATAGAGACATGAGTGTAGGCTATCCTGAAGCACTGGCAAGTCTGTTCTCATTTAATTGGATATGAATTGTTAATATCATTTTGGTGAGCTTGGGAGCAAAATGGTGAAAGGATTTCGTCAATATTGCATGGCAGGTCTCAAGAGGTTAAACAAAAGGTAAGAAAGACCAATGAATTGGGGAACAAGTGATGGATCCCTTCACAACCTCTATTTGAAAGGGAGGACATAGAACGTAGAATGTAAAGACAGACAATTCACTTGGTTGAGCCTCAATATTTTTTATCAATCAACACAAAGACAATTGTATCCAACTTTTTAACTGTTGAATGCTACTATTAAACAAGTGTGGCACAATAGATCATACTTTCTAGCTGTTATGTGCTAGATATACTCATTATTAAAATAATAAGCCCACAGGTGAATATGATAAAACAAGTGTTTTGCTTTAGGCAGAGTTACAGTGCATGTAATGCACTAATTAGTACAGTGCTTACATGACTGAGATTAATTATTTCATTATAACGGAGTAAAACAACAGCGCCTTAACATCTATAATTTAAAACCAGATCAAAAGTCTTTATTTAAATATGTTGGCTGACAAAATACAAATTAGCCTTAGACTGTTGCAAAAACAATAGTTATGCATGTAATTATCAGCATCTTACATGGCTGGAAAACTTCATTCTGATTGGTCAATCTCTCATTTTCGGACTAGCGCTCTCGCGTTACATATCCTTTGGTGCCATTGATTGTAGTGAAAAGGACCTCAGGCAACTTCAGTAATAATATTCCTGTAATATTCTTGCAGTGTTCATCTTTCTGCTACAAAGATTTTTTATACTTCGACTAGATGTAAAACAATATACAAAATAAATTACAAAATAATTCTAACTTAAATCAACATTTCAATTTCAAAGCAGCTTCACAGTAATATTCAAAAACAACAACAACAACAAAGAACATTATCAATGATGCAAAATTCTTCAAATGAGACAAATTTGAATTCTGCTGTCAATATCAGTTTACTGTTGATTCAGTACAGTTTAATAACCGAAAGTTGACCAATTAAGCAACGGGTTCAATTCAGCTCTAAGCAGCTCAATTGAAGACAGTAATATCAATATTCAGCTAGAGTCAGTTAATGCAATTCAGTTTAATAATAACGTTGATATTACAAAATTCAGCGATAAATCAGCTCTACAGAACACAGTAGTGTCATTAATCAGCTCAATTGACCCTTTGCAGGGAGTTTGATTGACAGGCAGTCTGACCAACCGTAACACCGAATTAGCAATTTTGTCCGATAAACAAACCAGATGGTAGAGTAGATTTAAGTTGGTGGATGTGAACTTGAAAAAATGGTGTATATTGACATCTTTCCATGGTTGAAACCAGATACCTTCTGATGTTCATTCATGTTTATTTTGTGCTATAACTAGTAAAGAGGAAGAGCTGATAGTTTCAACTGTCACGGCACATTAAAGAGCCACAAAACAATAAATTAAAAAAATGGCAAAATTTAAAAGGTGAGACGTTGTTTCATACCAATAATGAACCTGCTGTGCCTTGTCTGTTGGCATGTTAATGGTGGAAGCGCAGTCAAATAAATATTACTGAATATTAAGAGTCTTTTAGATCCCAACTAAGCAAGCCAGTGGTAACAATGGCAAGGAAGCCAAACTCCTTCAGTTGACAGAACTGGAGAAAGAAATCTCGGGAGAAACCAGGCTCAGTCAGGGAGCCAGTTCTTCTATGGCCTGAGGAACAAACACACTATGATATTGATTCCACACTGGATCACATTCACATCAGATCTGTGGATTCATTTAATAAATAATAATAATAATAAAAAAAAAATCACAAAATAAACGTCCACGTAATGTTTGAATCAATGCTGTTTTGGCAACAACTAAATCATTGAAATGTTATTGGAATGAACAAACTTTGATATATTTTCACACTTTCACACTCAGGTGTTTAATGGCATTGTTCATAATAAACAATAAAACTGTTTTAACAGGAACATGAATTAATTTCAACCTGAGGGGCATGATCATTCTTTTTATATGAATTCACTAAGTAAGACAAAGTGGTTGTTTGTGAAGGGTCTCTTGAGGGGAATCACTAACTGTTCTGATCTGTTGCAGCAAACAGCACTACTTTGAGACTGCAGGTAAGAGCAGCCTATGAAAACCCTCGATCCTCAGATTTCTGCACCTAATGAAGTATTCATGAATGTACCCAATGGAGCCGGACAAAAGTCAAGTGTAAGAACACACAATACTCCTGCCATCTGAGCACTTAATATTCTCAGTCTATTATCACACATGGGGTCTGATCTACTTTCTATTGAGCTCAAGTTCCTTATCTCTTATGGCTTTGACCCCACTGAATAATGCAGATGGTTCTTCTAGTTATTAAGAAGAGGCAGACACATATTTTGACCCAGACACTGTAATATTATCTTAAGATCTTCAGACTCAATGGTGTGTGTTTGCTGGTGTGTATTTGTGATCTCCCTGTTCTCTTTTTGATTTCTCACCCGTTCTCACTTTATCCCTTGGATAAAGATTGACAGAAATACTCTCACACCATCTCCATAATTCCTCCATTTGCGGTAGAACTACAGCTCTTTGGTAGAAAATAGCTTTTAAAGGTGCCAGTACTCTGAGGTCAGCTCACAATTTTCCTGGGATTCTGTAATGGCCCTGTCACACACACTGTGATGTAGACACATCCACAAAGGTTTTCACAGTTTCATGTTCACTTACCCCTTCAAAATCAATACCTTGCCATACTCCGACTACGAGACCTTGATATTCTGCTGTTATTTTAGGTTTAGTTCACAACTAAAATAACAGTTTACAGTTCTCACAGCTCCTGGGAAGTCTGTTGGAGTCTGATATTGGTTATGGTTTCAGTGCTGAGAAAAATGCTGCTAATCTATACTAACTTTTTCTATATCTAAACTTTTTAGGCTACAGGGAAAAAACAACAACAACAAATGAGTTAATGACACTTAAGAGTGTCCATGGTGGAGAAAAGGAAAATCTTTTTAAAAACCTTGCTTAAAAACACGTCCACATATTCTTTGTTTTCAAGCTGATTTCGTAGGATTTTATGTGACTTTGATACCATTATATATATATATATATATATATATATATATATATATATATATATATATATATATATATATATATTTGGCCATCCAAGGAAATATTAAATTTTGAAATGTATTTATAAAGAAAACAGTTTACAAATATATATATCGTGGCATTTAGAACCCGAGCTTAATAAAAATAATATATTTCACAGAAGAACAGATGAATTCAACTGATTGCATTTACGCATTTTTTATATGCAGTTTTAATAGATTTCATGGTCACTTACTCATATACTTCTTGAACAAATGTGGGAATTGAATGTAATAAAATGCACACACACTTCTTGCTTCAACCATTTGAATCACTCAGTAGAGATCAGAGATCTGACACTCTGATGCTTGTAATGGGTTATGAGGTTCGTGTCCATATTAACCCCGTGCTGACCCTGGCATTTGCCTGTGATTATTCATACACTTTGAAAATCATCCATCCTTGTTTAATTAGTAAGACAATCTTGCTAAATATGTGGGTTACTGTACATTCATAAGAAACCAATTAATAATTGCATGTCGCGAAGAGCGTTGACAAAACAATCAATGGAAGATGCATCTGCACACCCACTGGCTGTCAAATATTGGCTTGTATATTATAGCAAGAGAGACAGAGTGTGAGGCACAAAGGAATAAACCAGACATGATCAGGTCGACACAGGTTGTTTGAATGATCTATCTCCTCACACTCATGCAGTAACATGTATTTTCAGCAAATATCCAATTGTCATTACTCAAAAGCTCATTCACACTGGTCAATGGACATATCAGGTTCATAAAGCGTGCCTTTTTCATTCATTTCCATCTTTGGATTCAGCTCATTTCAATGGGTATTTCAAAGCATGTGAAACATAAAGGACACATAATCAATTTTCCTATGAAATCACGTGTTGGACATGGCATATTGCACATCAATAGCTGTACTGTGTGTAATAATGGACTGCACTTCGATTAAGTAAAATAACATGGATGTAAAAAAGAAAATTCTGGGCATGGACAGTTCCGTCAAGGCATTTTACAATCCTCTTTTTCTGGAAAATGAAGCAAACTACACATATTCTAGTCCTTTTCCATTTCAGCATGAACAAAATCAAACAACAAAACGCAGTGTTCGTCTAATTGTTGTCTGACTAACAGGCAGAAAATCTCTCCTGAATGTGAAAGTCTCACCGCCTCCAGCAGCTTCACACAGCTCGCATAGCACACAAGTTATTTAGCCTCTCTCTCTCTCTGTTACTCTGTCAAGGCTGATAAACATTGAAAAATGAGGCAAGGTTGGCACTTTTATGCCCATCCTCACTTTCGTGAGAAGCGTGTGTGGTCTCTGATGACTGCAGATACTTATGTCAGCTATATTTAGAGCTGTATATATAGACCGCAGACATCCAGAGGAGTCAATCTAAAGACAGTTGTAAGAAAAAATATATATCAAGCATATGCGTCTTGATGAGAGCTGACTGTTTTGGTGGTGATGTGCAGAGAATGTTTTTTTGTTGTTGTTGTTGCAAAAAAAAAAAAAAAAAAAACAGAAAGAAAAAACCATGCATCTAAGATACAGACAACTTTTTGTCATATAACATAATTGTTGTTCTTTACAAAATACTAACAATGCCATTTTAAAAAGTTTAAATGAAAACATAAAAGTAAAAAAAATCTAAAATGTTAAAGGTATAAGAATATTTTGTGTTATGCATTACACTTAAGATCAAATGCATAGGCCTAGTAAAATAAACAACAAACAAATTTTTTTTAATAATTATTATTAATAATAAAACTAAGACTAAGTTATTTTTATTACAGCCGATGTATACGGTTAATTTTGAAATTACACTCAAATAATTTACAATAAACATTTACAATAAAATACTCTTTTATACTAATTTCAATTATTAATACAAATATTCTGAATAATAAACCAAATATATTTTATTTTTCTTGCTTATAACAATAATTACCCTTTTGTAATAACACAAAACTAAAATATAATAAAGCTAAAGTAGATTTAGGAAGTATTTACCCGGCCAGGACACTTTCTTCTTCATTCTTCTTCTGTTTTATTTATTTATTTATTTATTTTAGTGGAAAAGACTTAAAAGGATTGCATCCTGGCCTGTGTGTGACCTGTTCATACATTGACATCAAATTTGTGCTAAATACACCTTTTATTCATCCATGCATACTCTAAAATATGAGACCAACTGTGCATTTCCTCCATCAGATGATGCTAATGTCTCTCAGTGAGTGTTCTGTCAGTGATTTAGAGAAGCCGTGTGACATGTCTGAATATCCCAAACCAGTCATGACTAATGAGCTCATGTGATGAGCACAATTACCAGTGTCAGAGCTCAAAAGCACACTGAACTGACTGACACAACAGGCTTTAAGCCCATACTGAGATGAGCCCTGCCCTTTGGGGATGGGTCGTTATAATACAGGCGGGACATGAAAAGTAAGGTGGTGGGGGGGGGGGGGGGGGTCACCCCGTATATAGCAGCTGAGGGAATAGCTGAACCTCTGAACCTATGATTAATTTTAATGAGGATACTAGCAAGTAGGTAGCATCTCCCAAAAACCTGCCATGTCTGCTGGAAAACACACATTAAGCTGGTAGCTGTATTTTAGAACATGATAGCTGTTTATCATAATTAATTAATATTATTTGGTATAACATTTTAAACAATAAATAAACCAACTACTAGCTAATGTTAATACCAATTTAAGGTGGCCAAGCTGTTTTTAAGAACAATGTGCCTATAGGTTACCAGTCTAAACTAGTTATCGGCTGGGCACCCAGTCACCATCTTCTAAAAACAAGCCTGAGCAGTTAGTACAGTAGCTGCGTTTCCCAAAAACATTGTTAGCTGTGGTAAGTTCTACTGAACTGTAATGGTAACGACAGAACTTGCGACCAAATATGCTTTTGGGAACACACCCCTGGCAAATTATTGGCACTGATATTATACATTATTATGGTCATCATTTTCAAAATGCAGGGCTGAATGGGAAAGTTATCCATGGGTCTGTCCTGCAGCATTTCAGTTGCTCACAGTGTTCAAATTTAAATTCCGTCATAAAATCCACAAATTGTTCCAAACCTGTAATAATTTCTTCTTCTGTTGAACATAGAAGATACTTTGAAGAATCTTTGAAGAATTCTTTGGTTTCTGGTCCCCAATGACTCTGATAGTATTTACTATGGAAGTTACTGAGGACTGGCAGCTGTTAGGTTACCCGCATTCTTTAAAGTATCTTTTTTGTGTTCAACAGAAGAAATAACTTTATGCAGGTTTATAACAATAACAGAACTTTAATTGTACCTATAAAGTGATAGACATATCTGTGTTTCTGAAGGTATAAGCCTATTATTTCATTAAAATTTGTATTATCTAAAATAATATGTATGTGTTCTGTTGCAAATGTACAGTACATACTTGAGCATGTGTTTTATTTTTTTTTAAACTATATGAGTTCCTCTGTGGTTATTTGTGTTTATTTATTTATTTATTTTTTGTTGGGTTGCGAATGAATGTCCCTTTTATTTGCCTTGCTGAAGGTGGAAACACTACTTCTCTGCAGAGGATTAATGTCATGCTGTCGTTTGGTATTTGGATTGCGGCGCTGTTTACCTGACTAGCATGATAATACATCTTCTTGCTAACATGGGCTTTAGAAAGCACTTAAGAGGCCAAGCCCCAAACAACAGCTTTTCTCCATAGCGGATTTTCATAACATGGCTCTTATTTGACAAAGATAATCATGTTAACTCACTTCAGTGTCAAAAAACAATCCTATTTTTAAGTGCTTACAGCACTGGTGGTCATGAATGTCTGCATGCTCAGTCTAAGAAGCCACAAGAGAGCTGCTTATTTCCTTCCTATTCAATTCAGTTCAAATAAATATAAATAATTATTTCAATTCATAAAATAAAATAAATAAATAAAAATAAATAAATAAATAATAATAATAATAATAATTGCGCAGGCCATTCTCAGTATTCATTCTCTTACAGCTACCACACCACTATCCTGACAATCAAGATGGCCATAAACTGCTGCCCATGTATAGATAAATGCACAGCTATAGGATAGGTAGAACTAGGACTGGTTCCCCTGTTGCACTGCAGCCAAAGATTTGTTATTATACCCCTGGGCAATCAGCATTGCAAATGGTTGGGACTGGGAGAGTGTCAACAATGGATAAAGGCCAATATGCTGGCGGGGCCAACAGATCAATATCTCTGCCATTGATTCACGTGTTTGAGAATGCAAAACAGGTGGTAATCATGGGCACCACCTAAAAAGCTCAGTGAACAGCATAATTAAAGGCAGAAGAAATGTTTGGTGAGGGGGTGGGGTTATTCAGATTTACTGAGGTTTTGTTCTGACAATGTTACAAATGTGCAAAGCTATCACTGGTATCTCTTTTAAGCTACAGAGCTGCAGGGGGATGTGACTTTATCAATGCCCAATCCCGGTTCATCTTTGTGGCTTTGTCATATTTGTTTAGGACAAATTTTTAACAGGTACTGAGAAGAGGGGGTCAGAGAGGGAAAGGCTATTGTTGTCACACAATTGAAGGCTGATTGTAATCCACGGTTGCTGTAACTTGATTTGAATCAGAACCATTACATTTTATGAAGGCTGAAAAGCTCCACATTAAAGTCATTACAAAGAAATGGCAAGCAAGTAATTTACGAAAAACGAATTAAATGCAAAACCTGCAATATTTTCAGATAAAAAGAATGAATGAATTATTTAATAAAATAATTATTAAACTATTAAATGATAAATTGTCAATTATTAATTATTAGATTTAACAATAAATGAATCTTTTTTGTAGCTTTTTAAATGGGTCATATGATGCTGCTACAAAAACATTATTTTGTGTATTTGGTGTGATGAAATGTGTTTATGCAGTTTATGGTTAAAAAATACATTATTTTACACATACTGTACTGTATTGTTTCTCCTTTATGTCCTGCCTTCTGAAATGCAGGTAATAGATTTTTAAAAGGCTTGTCATCTGAAAAGTGAAGTGTGCTGTGATACCTCAAGCGTGTGACGGAAATGTTACGCCCCTTAACATATTGTGCTGGAGTGATGAGGCATAAACATTAAAACCCATTATAAACATGATATAAACATGATATAAACGTGTCATTTTTTGGAATGCCAAACAAAGTATATTCGCGTTCACAACCAAACACACAGCATCTATACGACATGGTGGCTGCGATACCAACAATTCTACAATAAGTATAAAAGGTACGCCTTCTTTTTTGTCTTGAACATCTGGCAGCTTTATGCAAATCTTCCCACACAGTGACATAGACATGTGGGGGCGTGTTAGAACGAGCCGATAAAGACTTTGATAAAGAATAGCTCTTTGGATCTGAGATTTTAGTCTTTGCAACTTTACAGATCTTCTTTATGCACCAAGAGCTTGTAACACTCCAAAGAGAAAGGAAAAATTTTAATCTCATCATATGACCCCTTTAAATGAATAATATACTATAATATAATGATCCAGTTAGGTATCATATACTTTTGCAATAAAAAATGCTTTTAAATATATAAATAATATATCAGAATAATAAATAATAGATGATTATTAATCATGAATTACTATACTAGTTATAATTATTCATTAATAAAATATAATTATTATCAATAAAAGTATAATTATTAAAGTTAAAGTATACTGAATACCAAAAAGTTGTAGACTTATATGTATTCTTTTATAAAAGAAACAAATATTTTATACTTTTGTAATTGTGATGATGATGATGATAATAATAATAATAATAATAATAATAATAATTAGTCAGGAATACTTACCAAAGCCACCGTAAAGTTTTACTAAGCTTATATGGATCATTTTATAGAATAAGCAAAAAAAAAAAAAAAAAAAAAAAAAAAAACCCTGATAAACCAGCCATAAGAAAGATGATGAAAGGACGCGCATTATATACTTTCACTTTGAAGTACACGCACACACACACACACACACACACACACACACACACAGAAAGTAAAATAAATAAACCTGCGGTAAAGTCTTGATTTATTCCCCAGCCTGAGACTGAAGGTGATTCAGGACACACACTGACTCTGTTTTCCTCCATTTAGCCTGGAAATGTTCAGTCACTCTGTCTCAAATCTAACAGAGTGAGCTCAACTAATAGTGTGGATGGATGTGGGACCTGATTTCGCTAAACTGAGGTCATAAATGCTGACGCAGCTGTACTTTGGTCTAACAAATTAGAAATGTAAAGAAGTAAAATCACCCGTAAGTGACCTGTACAGTAATGAAGAAGAATTCTACATAGCCAAAGGTCTTTTAGATATCTTGAAGCCATGAGCAATTACAATGTTTTAAAGCAGGCTTCTGTGGACAGATCTGTTATAATAAGATCTCAGATCATAAGCACTGGCTTTCTTCACAAAAGCATGAGATGTTCTGCTTCGTGCTTACACTCACAATAACAATGAATGAGCTTTGTTGACTGGAGTCAAGGCCTTGCTTATTTAAACATGATGAATTGTGAATTCAGTTATTCAGTATGTTTGAATTTTTGCAAGAATTATACTGAAGTTCACAATTCATTATGTTTTATATACAACTACATCAACAAATAAGCCTAGTTTCTTTAATCCCATAACGCTTACTTTCTATTCACATAACTCAGATGATTCATTGAAATCACCCAAGGCCAGTCGCTTCACATTTGTTGGTGCTATTCGTCAATGATTGGGTGAAGGGAAGCGATTAGTGAGATTAATCAACCATGTGGTGTTTCATACTATGTTGAGCCGACATTCTGTTTACCGTTCCCCATTGATCAGCTTTACAAATGCAGAGCACGAGTCCTATGTCATCCTGCAAGTGTGTGTTCATGAAAAGAAAGCCAATAGCACATGAGAAATCAGGCTTATGAAGGATTTTCAGGGGCAGATGGAACGTTAAGTTCTTTACACAAAAAGAATGGCTCACAGTCTGTTTGCTCTCAATTAATTTAACCTAAAATAAAAACAGAAAAAAAAGAACAGTGACAAAAAATTGGTTAAAGCAAAAAAAAAAAAAAAAAAAAAAAAGCTAAATTAAATAAAAGCTAAAAATAAAATTCTAAATATTAATAGAAACTCTAACAGTATATACATATTATTTAAATAACAGTGCATTGCGAACAATTTTTAAATCATGAAAAACCAAATGGTGAAATATAAAATATTATATTTATTATATATAAAAAAACAGTTAATATATTAAAAATAGTTAATATATTTGTCTCTCAAATTAGATTTAATGTTGTTTTACTATATTTGACTTGACTAATGATACTTTGTTCAAGGCATATTGTAAGATCTTGATTGGTATAACTGCATAAAAATAATTACGGGCTGTCATTAATCTCCCATTTTTGGACACGTCAGTTGCTGCGGGACACAACAAAGGGGAAGCAGTAATTGGCAAAGAAACAGTTGAGATAGTGGCAAACAGCCTTGCGTTCTGTCTCTCTGGCTTTGTATGATGTGTGATTAAATCCCTCTTTGTCTCTTCATAGCCTCTCACTCACTCACTCTCACACACACTTATACACATGGCCCCGTTCCATAGCAACACAAAATTGAATTAGATCTCCTGGACCCAATCTGAAAATGATTAAAGCCATCTCTGGAAGGCCGGAAATAACGTTTTATTCTAACGCACCTGGCACAAGTGCATAACATCGCTCTTGAATCACAGAGTGAAGAACTAACATTTCCTCCCTCACAGGCTTTCAATGTTTATGCATTGTTTAAACCTATTACAGGGTAATTAATGGCCTTTTCTTGATTTTTTTAAAAACTTGAGAGCATTTTAATGTTCTCAGAATAGATGTTTATATGACTTCAGTGGCTATCATTAGTGTAAGTGATGAGAAAATCAGTTTTTTCCATGTGTCAGTCAATGTGAAATATACTGTAGGGCTCTCTGCAATACTCTGACATGTCCGATATTATATGGGTAGCACTTTATTCTACAGTCCTGTTCCTCGTGTACATACTATGTATTATAGTAATTACAATAACTATGTAATAACTAGGTAATAACCCTGAACTTACCCCTAAACCTAACCCTACCCCATGTAGTTAACTTGTATTACCAGAACTTTCTTAGATAAATACACTGTAAGTACACTATAAGTACATGTTAGTACACGTACTGTAAAATAAAGTGCAACCATTATATGAATATTATGACTAGCTGACCAAATAAATAAAAACAAGTCAATTAAATAATTTAGTAAACTAACATGTTTATTATATTAAAGCTTCTGCTAAAAAAATGAAGTCCATTAAAATGTAGACAAAAACTTCCGAGCAAAATCCGAATATTCAGGCTTTTAAAAGCTTTGAAGGATATGATACAAAATACTCCATCCTCATAGTCATGAAATATACATAAATCATTAACAGAAAGAGATTGAAAACGGCAGAGATGAAGAATGCTTCTTACTCACAGTGCACCTCTAGTGCCTAATTTAACAGTCATATCAGCTTTGAGGAAATACCCAATGTGACCATACACACATATCAGGGAAAAAGGAGAAACTACCAGACTCAATTATCTTTTGAAGTGATACAGCCACTCCAGGGATCCAGCCTAGTGTTTGAGGCTCTTAGCAAACTGTCTGTATCAATATAACGCCCATGTTTGTTTCCACCACAGTCTTCCATGAATAAAAATCACAGATTTTCATGGACCTCATGCATAATCTTTCATTGGCACTTTTCCCCTCTTTGAATAACTGAAGCTATGTATGTCCCCTTCCTGTAGTGCTTCTTTTTTCAAGCCTGCCTCACGTTTTAAAGTGTATGCAGGAGCGAGACAGTGCCTCTCATCCTGTGTGTGCATCACATCCCAGAAGGGCATCAGGCATCCATATCATTACACCATGTACGAGACCACTTTTACATTGTACATTCTCACAATGACTCTCTGGTGTATAAACTGCAGAAGGATGTAAATCAAGGGTACAAAGTGTATCTGATTCTTGTCCTCAATGACATTGCTAAAGTGTGAAAGGTTTTTCCGAGGCAGTGGCTATGCATTTATGAGTTCACCCAGGGTGTAAGAATGCATAGACACAGTACAATACAGCAATTTTCTGTCTTCATAGTTTCACCTCCTCCATTTCCTTCACTCTCAATTCAAATGAGCACATCGTCTATCAGATACCTTCTCTTCCTCTACTTTCCGCTGTGTGGTGACCAGTGGTCGTGCTGTATTAATGGTGTCTGACACGGCTTCAGCCTCTTACCCACAGTGCTCTATTTCTGTCACAATTGCTGCTTTCATGCATAACAGGATTCACTCTAACTGATCCACTCTAAGCTCAGACTTCTATAAGCCACTGTATCTTTCGTACACACAATGAACAACCACAGGAAAAAAGGTAATTCTGATCAGAATCTGTTGTGGCCTCACAGAATATAAAAAATAATAAGTGTTGATGACATTAGTGATAATTTACTCTTGAAATGGGTAGTTGCTGCATTAACAGCCTAAATCTCTTCTGGTATTACTGATAGCATTTTAATTAGTTGCTATGTTTCAACTTGTTAAGCTCTGAAGATCAATGCTGATTCCCGTTTTGGATCATTTAAGTCTGCATTGTGCTATCAGTGGTGCAGATCAGTGGTGCTGGGTGTGTTTAACACCATCGTGTTTGTTTTGATTTAACTTGGATTTTTTTTTGCTTCTATGCAATCTGTCTGTAATACAATGTAATATTTTAAGCTCATGCAATTTTCTGTATTAAACAACAGTTTTTTTGTTTGTTTCTGTAACTGATCGTCTATTTTTAAAATTAAACACATGGATAAGACAAGTGAGGGGTCTGTAAGATTTTTTAAACAAAAATCAATATTTTTAGTCAGCAAGGCTGATCAAACGTGACAGTATAGACTTATACTGCTGCAAAAAAAATAATCAAATAAAATAAAGAAACCACATGCCAAATGAATCCGTTACCAACTTGTTCAGACATCCATGATGTGATGTAATGATGAAGCTGATGCCGCAGATAATCCTAGAGTAATCTGGTAGATATTGATTTAGCAAGCGCTTGATAAAAACACAATCAAGTGGGCGGCAGAGTGTGTTCTGCTTGGACAGTTGTGATGGATGTGTTTTTACCCTAATGACAGATCCCCAGCAGAAACATTAGGCTGATACTTTTTCATAATTTTAATGCATTACTATTATTGATGTTAGTTGGTCTCCCATAACATGCTTGCTTAATAAGCTGTAGATCAGGGGTGTCACTCACTCTGTTGATTTAACTAATGGATTACGGAAATTTTAAGGTGGGTCATGAATGTAACAGTTATAAACACTGGGCATAGACTTCCCTTACTACACATAATATGTTAATAATATTTAACACTACCAGCACCAGGGGCACTTGATTTATGAAAAGTCAACTCCATATCTGTTCTCTCAAAATTGCTTATATAACCTGTAAAGATATATGTGCTGAGCAATTTTCAGTGAAAAAATGATAAGATAAATCTCTTCTGTGAGGGCCAGATAGAAAATATCTGCACTGCAAACAGATATTAAGAAGGTTATGGTGGATGAAAAGCCTGTTCTGGTGAAAGATATTAAATATTTAGTGTTCAGCGACTGGAAAAGCAAATCTACTCTATAAAACAAAATGCTGTGCTTTTCATTCTTAATTGTTATACAGAATGCTTCATCTTGGGTTTGGATAAATGATTCAGAATAAATGAAAAATAATCTAAATCAGTATGTGCATGTGTTTGTATGCGTGTTTGTGCATGAGCGTGAACACCGTATGGTGTAATTTTCCTGGGCTATTCCCCTATGTCTATGGTTACATGTGGAAATAGGCCCCTTGGTTCCCACTGAGGCAGGTGAGTAATGTTTTAACATCGGCAACGGACCAATCAGCTTTATTGCAGTTGTTAGGTGCTTTGCATTTGTGGGCACTTACAGCTTGCAACATGAATAATGCAAACTGGTTATCATTTTAGTAAAACGTTGTGTGGGAGCACTTCAGACGATTCACGTACTGAGAGAATGTGCAGTCACGGCGCAAGATCTGACTGCTTAATGAATACTTGAGGAATTAAAAAGAAAAGGGACTGCAATGATCTTTTAGGTTGTAACCTAAAAAAAACCTAATCTTTAACTTTAACCCCAAATAGAGATGCATTCTAATGCAGATGCTTTAAGAGTTCCCTTTGCCTACAGTAATGATTAAAGCAACCAAGACTTGAATGTTGGCAGGATAGAGTAATTCTCAAATTATATTGATAATTGTTGGTGCTCCACTTTGATATGTGCATCACTATGTAAAATACAACTATATTTTAAAGTCTGTTTACTAATCCAAGGCAATAGACAGCAACAATGACTTTTACAGCAGTATCATTTTCTGCTATGGGTGTCATGATTCTGCCCTCGTGTCCTTGATTTTTCCTAGTCTTGAGGCAGGATCATGACAGACCCATGTTTTGTGTACAAGCGCATGGCCTTGTCTTTGGGCCATGTGCTTGTGTTGTCTCGTTCCCTTGCCCCGCCCCCCTTGTTATCCTAGTCGTGTCGTGATTGTCCTATCTGTAACACCTGTCGTGTCTTGATTAGTCCCCCTATTTAGATCTCCTAGTGTGCTCTGTCTTGCGTCGGTTCATTGTTCATCACTTGAGATTTGTTCCCTAACATTTGTGTTTGTACCTCGTCTGAGATTGTTCCACAGCTACGATTGTTCCTGAAGAAGTGTTTTGTATTACTGTGAGTGTTTATTTGTAGTTAGTGTTCAGTGTCTTTGTTTGCCTTGTTTATTGTGTTTTGCAGAATTATTTAGTGTCTTCCCTAGCCAGTGTTTTCCCCCTCGTGGGTTTTTTGTTTTTCCCCCTTTTTTGTAAATAAACCTGTTTGTGTTGTAAATCCTGTCTGCACCTGAGTTCCTCCTTGCCAAGATCTTGACAGAATGAACCGACCAAAAGGGAACTCAGCAGACAGGAGGCAATACTGGATGTTGTCAGCCAGCAAGCGAGATTGTTTTGAGGGCTCTCGCCTTGTGGTGTTCCGGGGGACCAGGGGAGGTCGTTCCGGAGCGAGCGGGCGAGAGGAGGAGCCCCAGAGGTCCCCACCTACCCAGCTGCCAACGGTTCCAGAGGGTCGTATCCTGGCCGTGGCCACTCTGGGGGATCAGGCACATCCCTCACCGAGTCCTGAGGTGCCTCCCACACCCGTCGGTCTCCCCGGGAAGCGAGGGAGACGGTTATCGTGGGAGTCTGCCTCGGAATCGTCGGAGTCAGCCCTGCCAGAGACCGACCTCCCCCAACCCGCCTCTGACCGAGCTGTGGTCTCTGCACCGCGCCCAAGGAGGAAGAGGAGGAAGAGGGGACCTGCCAGTCCTGTGACCCCGTTTCCTCCCGTGCCAGCAGCGGAGAGCGCTGGCGTGCCCGTGCCAGCAGCGGAGAGCGCTGGCGTGCCCGAGCCAGCAGCGGAGAGCACTGGCGTGCCCGAGCCAGCAGCAGTGAGCGTGCCCGAGCCAGCAGCAGTGAGCGTGTCCGAGTCAGCAGCGGTGAGCGCTAGCGTGCCCGAGCCGGGAAAGAAAGCTGTATGCAAGTCGGCAGTCGTGAGAGCGGAGGAGAGAGCCGCGGCCGACTCTGCAGCAAAGACTCTTGTACAGTCGGTTTCATCTCATAAGGAGATGCCAATTGTCCTAGCTGCTAAAGCATTTTCTGATTATTTGTCCCGTCTTGTCCAAATTTTAGAAATCCCTGTCAGTCCTGTCTTGTCCCCTGACCCTGTCCCCAGAAGTCCCAAATGTCCAGCCGTTGTCTCCCCGTGTCCTGTTGATGTGGCCCCGTGTCCCGTTAATGTCCCCCGTGTCCAGTAGATGTGGTCCCCCGTGTCCAGTAGATGTGGTCCCCCCGTGTCCAGTAGATGTGGTCCCCCCGTGTCCAGTAGATGTGGTCCCCCCGTGTCCAGTAGATGTGGTCCCCCCGTGTCCTGTGGTCCCCCCGTGTCCAGTAGATGTCGTCTCCCTGCGTCCCGTAAGTGTTGTCCCGCGTCCCTTGTCTGGTCCTGTCATGTCCCCTGTCAGTTGTCCCGAGACCCCTCCCCGTCCCTCACCACCCAGACCTGCCCGTCCCCCCGTCGTCAGCCTTCGTCCTGTCCTCCTAGGATTCCTAGGTCTCCCACCCGCCCTGGTCTGTCCCCCATGAACTTTGTGGTCCCGCCCCCTCCCCTTCCCTGTTTGTTTTTTTTGATTTGTCACCCCAACCCTGCCGTTGTGTACTCATGTTTGCCTTTGTTGTTATTTGTCATGTCCTGTTGGTTTGTGTCTGTGTCCCAGTCTGTCATGTCAGTCGTGTCCCGTGTTTGATGTTCCCTTGAGGAGCGTCTGGAAGCCGCTCCTTAAGGGAGGGGTTCTGTCATGATTCTGCCCTCGTGTCCTTGATTTTTCCTAGTCTTGAGGCAGGATCATGACAGACCCATGTTTTGTGTACAAGCGCATGGCCTTGTCTTTGGGCCATGTGCTTGTGTTGTCTCGTTCCCTTGCCCCGCCCCCCTTGTTATCCTAGTCGTGTCGTGATTGTCCTATCTGTAACACCTGTCGTGTCTTGATTAGTCCCCCTATTTAGATCTCCTAGTGTGCTCTGTCTTGCGTCGGTTCATTGTTCATCACTTGAGATTTGTTCCCTAACATTTGTGTTTGTACCTCGTCTGAGATTGTTCCACAGCTACGATTGTTCCTGAAGAAGTGTTTTGTATTACTGTGAGTGTTTATTTGTAGTTAGTGTTCAGTGTCTTTGTTTGCCTTGTTTATTGTGTTTTGCAGAATTATTTAGTGTCTTCCCTAGCCAGTGTTTTCCCCCTCGTGGGTTTTTTGTTTTTCCCCCTTTTTTGTAAATAAACCTGTTTGTGTTGTAAATCCTGTCTGCACCTGAGTTCCTCCTTGCCAAGATCTTGACAATGGGATAGAGAAATGTATATATTAAAGCATTCTAAGCCATGAATCAAACCAATCAGCTCTGAAATCACTCACAATATTACAAAAACTCTGATTTGAAGCAAAAGGAAAACAATAACTGTTCAAGACTTTTAGAATGCACTAAACATCGCATCTGAAAGCCCATGAGCACTGCAAATGGTATAGTTGGATAAAAATAAGGTTGTACAATATAAAACTACTGATATATAGACACAAAAACAAAACAAAAAACTTTGCAGGACCATGAAAACATATTTTTTGTACTGAAAATTCAAGGTATGAATACTAGAGTTAGAAACGTAATACCGGCATGTAAGGTCACATCTCTTAGAAGAACCTAAAAAGCTAAAAGAGTAAGCAAGGCCTGTTGTTCGTTCTGCATGGTATGAGGGTCTCCCATCAGCAGAATGCTCTCAAAAAGCAGTCCTACGTCTACAACATTTTTCTGTAGGTGCTTGCCCTTTGACAAGCTGGGTTGAGAGTGGATGTATTAAAATGCTGGGTTGATGTCTGTGGGTGTCTGAAGCTCAGCTCCAGACTTGTAGCTGTGAAGCATTAGTTGTATATAACATCTTGCTCATCCTTCAATGTTGCATCTGAACTGTTGTTATAAACCAGTTTAGAAGCAGATGCCTTTGTGATTCAAGCTGAAATAAAATCCTAAAAATACAACCGCCAAGCTTGATGAGAAAGCATGCACTCTATTCAAAAGCACTGAATGAAAGAATGATCAATATTATCTGTCTGTGCTTTCCAACATTGCTCAGAAATGTCATGGACTGGGTGTTTTGAAAAAATCTCTGACTGTATCACAAGATTTTGTGAAATCATGATGGAAACTGACACAGTGTTACAGAGATGGAAATTAGAGTTAAAGCTCATCTATCCATCTATTTACAGTCTTGAAATGATTTAATAAGAACTGGACCTCAAGCAATTCTTCTTAAATTTAACAAACAAAAACAATGTTACATTTTCTTTCTCTATCTGCATTGACTAAATCATAATTTATTTCATAGCATGCATGTGAAAAAAATCTTTTACAGAGACATCTCATTAAATAAAGAACAAAAACTCACAGTGGAGATCTTCAGAGAGAGAGTGAAGCGAGCCAGCACATCGATCAGTGAGAATGATTGGAGTGGTTGGAGCAGCAGGGAGGTGTCCATCCTGCTGATCTAAGCACCGTCCACACCAGGACCATCGATCTCCACTGGGCTGCAGACTTGGCCGTAACTCCTCTATCCTAACTACCTGCTGTTCTGCCCTTGCTCAACACATCCTCTAGAAGGTCACAAAAGTTGAGTCCCAAAAAGCCCATGCATATTTAATCAGATTTATTCATTATGAATAATTGAAATGGAGATTTAATTTAAAAAGGACCGCAACTATTCTGAGGCCTATGAACACAAACATTAAGTGAGGGATACAGGACGCAATAGTCTCCACGGGCATAGTGTAATTTACACTATTACAGGACATGTTCTAACATGAACAGCTTTGGTTGTACCTGCTGATCAGTTGAGAGAAATGCTCAACATTGATCGAGGGACATGTCCTACTTGGGTAAATCACAAAAAATGTCCAAGGGAAAAGACGATCATTGTGAAGTAACAATATTAAAATTGATGTCAAT
This sequence comes from Carassius auratus, assembly GCF_003368295.1. NCBI lineage: Eukaryota > Metazoa > Chordata > Actinopteri > Cypriniformes > Cyprinidae > Carassius > Carassius auratus. The sequence continues at coordinate 11,861,597 of NC_039262.1, forward strand.
TATTATCATGTTATGATGACTGATAACTGATAAATGGGCAACTGTAAAACTAAATTCCATGGTATTTAGTCTATACAAATGAACAATAAAACACTAAACAATGAAATTGATCGTTTTTATTGCTACAAGTGAAATTAGGCATCCAAACAATTCCAGTATGAATAAGGAATATTTATTTAAGACTACATTTACCAATGCTAATGTTTTTAAGATTAACTTGGCAGTCTTCTAACACTCACTTAATATTAATTTAAATATTAAAGAGGGGAAATGAACATGCATAATTAATTATCCAGTATCGAAATATCTAGTTTGTGTCTGATTGTGGTTGGAAATGGAGCAAAAAGTCTTATAAGCTAAATTTATTTCAGTAGTACAATAGTTTAGAGTTGTCTTCTCATGACCTTGACCTTTCAGTTTGGCATTTCATGCTGATTTCTAACTCACTTGTGTCATGTGAGCGTATGAGCTAAGACACCGTTCACAGCCTGCCAGCCTGTTTATTCTAACTGGTATATGCTAGTTAAAAAAATGCATCTACTATATGCCCCGCAGCAATTTGTGACGGGCTTTACTGCATGTGCAGATTCCATGTGGGCTGCTTCCGTCTCATATAAACAAACCTGAATGATGTTATTGGAATCAAGTAACACATTACTGGTCTACGGTTGTATTGCCTCTGTTTCAAATTTTCAACAGTGCTTTTTCCCATTCAGATTATTTATAACACACTTTTAGCCATTTATGGTTTGGCTTTTGCGGCATCTGTAAACGTTAAAAGCCTTTCAGATATGTCACAATTCAGGCTTATTCTCGCTGTTATAGCTTTTACTGTTCAAATTTCACTAGCTATAACTGTCAGCAGCTGGGTTTCAGTGGCAGTAAGTGATTTCAGTGCCTCTTTCTGGCTGGCAATCAGTGATGTGTCCAGATTTTCTTGACTGAGGTGATCCATGGGGGGATCCCTAATAATTGCAATACAACTAAAAAATAACTACATTGATACAATTGTATTCTAAAAAGAATAAAATCTAGAAGACGTGAGGTTAACAGAACAAATTCGTATAAAAGTCAGTTTAAATCTCGCAATAAAAATGAAAACGGTAAATGAGAATTTTAAATATGACAGTCACAATGCAAGATACTGTGAGAGGTAAAGTCACATTTTTGAGATTTAAATCTGACATGATCTTGTTCCATATTTTTGTGATATTCTCATAACTTTGCGTGAGTTTGGTATTGAAAAGAATAATCCATGGTAATTAGTGAAAACAGTTTTTCTAATTATTTATTACTAAGGGAGATGATCTCACTCAGGAGAAGCTCCATTAAAGAATGAAAAATAAGTAATAAGCATTTCAGAGGTTCTTGCACGTCTATATGAGAGATTTCGCTAATTGCCTGCTGAAAGACAAATACATTGAGCTCAAATGATAAATGCCAATGCCAATCCCTTTCAGGGAGGAGGGATAGTGATTTTTCCTGCTGGATGAGTTATTTCTCCACGTATATATGGTAATGGATCTTTTAGGTGGGAAGAAAAACAAGAGCCTTAGTTCTGACATGTAGTGAAGAGGTTGTGTGGGTTTGAATTGGTTGAAACAGATTTTATGAACATTAGGATGCAGCTAAGCTGATTGGAGCTTTCTCTTACGACATCTCTGGGTCACATAGTGTATATGTTCTAAAAAAAATGGCAGAAACCAAATATAACATAAAATATTTAATATATAAAAAACTATACTTATATTAAAAAAATATACTTATATAAAATACTATTATTTTCAGATTTCTGAGCACATTTTCTTGGCTTTTTGACCAGGCCTTGGCAGACTCCTTCCTAGGTTGTGCATGGAATAACCCTCATGTTTACAGATTGTCTGGAGCCGGAGGTTGTACTCCCTTGGGTAAAGTATGCACAACGTGTCACGTCTGTTCTAGTCCTCTGTGTGTCCCGGCAGACCCTACTTCAAGGACACAGCTCCATCAGCCCTGCTCACAGAGACACCGGCACAACAAATTAACATAATTGGGTGTGAAAATTGCAACTGAAATGCCTGCATCTCCTCCCTCTCGGTCTCCAAGAACTAGTCAGGAAAAAGATCTCAGTGTAATTTGTGCAGTAAAGCACTCTTGAAGAGGAGCAGGACTGAAATGAAAATCTTCAGAAGCAAGCCGTTCGTAAGCTAGAGTATGTATCCGTGTCTTCACTTTGTCAGTGTGTCTGCTGGTGTGTCATTCTGTGGCAAAAATCCGCAACTGTGGGGAATCTGCAGTCCCAGCAGGAGGCTGTTGAGCTGAACAAACCCAGGGTGTTATGACAGACTGAAATTAATGTGGACTCTCTTCTGTGGCCATTCAGAGCAACGTCCTAATCCTGGAGATAAATAAGGGGGGGGGGGGGGGGGGATGAAACATAATGTCTCTGATCATTTATTATTGATCATATTGTTACTGTCATTTAATAAATGTTTATCTAACATCATTAAGCAAGAGATGCATATTTTATCTTTATTTTATATATATATATATTTTATGTTTTTTTCTGGCTTTACAGTTCCAATAAATGAATAAATTGCTCTGTACTATTAATACCATCATAATTAAGGAGATATACCTAATGTTACAGTAAAAAAAAACCTGTCAATACCTTAACTGTGTTACCATACCATATGCAATAACTAACTATAGTATATACATATATTATTGCAATAACAAATTTCCTTTGAAAAACAGTAACTGAAGTCTTGCAGTTCTATGTATTAATCACAGATAGAGACAAATTTTCATAATGTATGTTTAAATGACCACTGTGGAAGCCACCGATCATGTGCGACAATGTCATTCCATTTTTAATTCAAGTTCCTTGAAATTTACTATCATTATGAATTATTGCTAATGTCCTGGATTCGATCATTAAAACATACAACCCATTCTCACTCCAAAGGCGTCAAAAACCGAAGCATGGTCAAGCGCCCCTAGCGTCACTTTTATGACGCCAAATGTGCCTCTCGGCGTCGACTATCGAAGCACTACGACCTTCATTGCTTTCAGTGGGAAACTTTTGGCGTCAGAATTCGACACGAGGACAGGAGATGTTTATCGCTATGAAATCACGTTCAAGAAGTCTCATTCAGCACACATCGCGCGATACTTGCTATCAGTTCCACAGTTTGGGTGAGCAGTCGTATATACGCTCTTTTAATGCCTTTTATCAAATGTATTCTGTCTTCTTTATTAATCAGATTAGTGCCATATGTTTAATCGCTGTATTATATCGGTCATCCGCGGCTGTCTTTGAGTTTCATTGCGTTTAAATAAATGAACACAGCTGCTAATTAGTGTGATTCAACTCTATCTGTCACGTGACGTGCCATAGACCTTCGATTCCGTTTTATATTATTATTAATTTCAGGATCAATGATGTAAGTTGTATTTGTAGTAAAATCATGGTAATCACGACACAATAATAAATGAAATGTGAAGTTAAAACACAGTAAATGGGACATTAGTAACTGTAACTGTAGTTTTACTATGATATATTAATAATCAATACAATAATCACCAAACCAGCTATGTTTGTATCACTGTAATGCTAGTGTTTTTATGTGCTTTTATATGACAGATATCACAGTAATCATGTGTTCTGTACCATGCTTTTAATACCTTTTAATGTGAATCCAAAAAAATTAAAAATAAATAATAAAACATGTATTTTTCCATCTTGCAGTTCATTCATATCAGTTTATATATATATATATATATATATATATATATATATATATATATATATATATATATATATATATTGCTCACAGATCATTATTAACATTCTGTATATAATTCAATTTTATTTTCTCTCCCCTTTTTTATTATTTATATTTTTAGCTGAAAAGTCGTAAAGGCAGTCAGCCCAGTGGTGTTTCTGGAGAGGGATTCCTTCAGAAATGGAGAAGACAGAAAGCTGCGGAGGCAGATATTTGCACCAGTAAGTCTGTGATAGTTTGTCTCTTTTATCAAAAATTCCTGCTGTTATAATTTGTACAGCATTTGTTGTTTCTTAAACTGTTGCACTGTCCAAATACCCACACTTGCCATCTTTTCACTTGACCACTTGATTACTTATTTGACGTCTTTCCTGTATTTGGCCTAGTGTTCGAGTGAGCATGAATGACCACAAGTGTGTGTCAAACTTTTCATGACCTGATGACTGTGTTTCCCAATCCTGATCCTGGAGAACCCCAGCACTGCACGGTTTTGGCGTCTCTCTTATCTGCCTTGGAGTCTTCACTGATGAGCTGATGAATTGAATCAGGTGTGTTTGATCAGGGAGACATCTCAAAATGTGCAGTGTTGGGGTTCTCCAGGACCAGGATTGGGAGCCACTGCCTTATGGGACACTTATGTGTTTAAAGAGATTTTTAATATCTAATTATCAATATTTCACATACTGTACTAAACACATCACAGTCTTAATAATCCAGTTTAACACTTGTATGATATTGTACAAGCCCCAGGACGGTCTCATCTGACACTATCAAAAGAATTCATATGACTATAGCTTGTTATTAATTACTTGCTTTCAATAATGGATTCATTTAACATTTAATTTTACAGCATCTTTACAGAGGCTGCTTTTATGGTCTAAACAAAACACAGTGTAATGTATAAGTTGAATGTAATGTAATATTTCTGTTTTACAGGATTGTTTGAGGATAACACTGCAGTTCTCCATCACGCACAAGGACTCACCTCGTTAACTCTTTATCCCCCACACACACAGATATGGTCCCTGGATCAGTGATTAGACTTTGCAGTGGTTAGATTTTTGCAGAAGATGTAACTTTGTTTTATTTATAAGCTCATAATGAATACATTACAGAACCAGTGATGAAAACAATAGTTAAAAATAGTATTTTTCGTATTGATAAAGCATTTTGTTCTCTTTTTCAAGCTTCATACAGTGAACTTTTTAGACTTTAATTAAGAGTTTTAGTAAAGGAGATATTCATACACAGTCATCCCCTAGCTCCAGTCATGAAGTGAATTCATGATGTTATTGTCAAAGCTAGCAGGTGTTTGTTTTCCTGAACACTTTCTCTGTCTTCCATTGTTCAGACAATCAGTGTTTATTTGATGCTGTGCTGATTGAGTTTTATAGATGATATTGCACACTTGACATGCATGTCTTCATGGTGTTTTTTTTGTGAGTTTGAAACATTTACATTGTGTTGTATAACATTTTGGTCAATTTAATTTTTTTAATAAAATTGATCTTTTTCCAGTGTTCTCTGAAAGACATACTGTATTTACTGTTTTGTTTTTTAATAAAAGCATTTTCATTTGCATACTGAAAATAGTTAATGTTTACAACATAACTGCCTTTTTATTCTTTATGGTGGCAAAAACGAGCTTGGTGACAGAGGATGCAGTGTAGTAATTTGGGCATGTTGTCTTTAAATGAGTTTGACATATCAATAAATAATGGAAGATCCTTACAAAAATATGCATGTTTATTATGCTTTATGTATTTATTTGTTCATTCATTCATTCATTCATTCATTTATAATTTCTGTTTTTATTCCTAGGGTTCAAATGGTAGAGAATGGTAAATCACAGAAACACAAATGTGAACAATTTTAACTTTAAAACACAATGTAATATACAATGTAAATTTTAGAAGCACGTCATTTGATTAGTAAATATATTTGTCTTTGGTCAAAAAAAAAAAATACAAATCTTAAAAATGTGTCTTATATTTAATGAGAGGAATCTATCTGTTGGATACAACTGCGACTGCTGGGCATGTGCACATCAATATTGCCCAATTTTTGTCAAGCTGAACAACGGAGGAAGGTGAAGACGTTAATAAAACAGAATCTAATAAGTAGCAAGCTTAATCTATTGTTAACCGAATCTATCCCTTCAGCCGAAAAACGAAAGACATCTGTCATACATGGATAAGGAAGTGTGACGCTGCTGCTCAGCTTAGATGTCATTGGCTATGACTTTTCAGGACAGTCTGTGGTTGGACTATCTTTTAACCCATATTAAACAGCGCATCATGTTAAAAAGTATGTTTTGCTCCTATCATCACATTAGTAATATATTAAGTCAACAATGAAGTGTTGCTATCTTGAGAAAAATGACATCTTTAGCGAGATCCTAATCCTAACCCTAAGCATAACTTCAATGAACTACAAAAAACAGCCCCCTAGTGTTGCCTTTCTATAGATAGAACGACGGAGGCTTGTGGGTAATGTAGTTTAAAACTTTTTATTAACGAAACTAAATAAATTATTTATTTTAAGGTAAACTGGATATCTAAATATGTTTATTGTGCAAACATCTGTGATATATTTGAGAGGCAGGCTGAAATGTGGTATTTTACAGTGAGCAATATTTAAAATGCTTTTATGCCAGCTTTCCACTTATTTCTGAAAACTGAGCTCAACATTATTTTATCAGCATAGCATAAGTAATAATCCTGCCCATTTTCTCTTTGATATGTTAATTGGACTCTGATTTACAGCCATTTGAAATGTACAGTTTTGGGCTCTTCCGGGGGGTGCTACTGGGCCCCTGGGGGTAGCAGGGCAGTAAAACCTACATATATGTATTCTCCTCATCATGAACAACAAACTGAGCTGAGTCACATTTATATCTGACAGTTTTCACAGTCCTCTGTTTTCTATTCTATTCATCATGGCTATTATACCTTTTGACAGGACATTGTGAGGCCATCTGATGAAACATGGAAAAAATTAGAAAGAAATGATTTAATAATGAAAATAATAGATTATTTCTTTGATTTTTGAAGTAAATGGCAAGAAATATAATGGATGAACCTGCAACAACTTGCCATTATCTATTCCCCACTGTAAAGCAGTAATCAAGGACAATGTATACACATTGTGATACTTCACTATTACACAAGGACAAATTCATGCAGTGCTAAGAATATTAATTTATATATATATATATATATATATATATATATATATATATATATATTAGCATTATATATATATATATAACTAATTAGCCAAAATCAGTGTAAAAATGTCCTCCTCACCCCCGTATCTTGCTCCTCAGGTGCTGGACATCAGTAATGTGCGTGCTCTTGGTTTTAATGCAGTACAAGATCCACGTTGATCATTCCTGCTACATTCTCAGTTATCCCTTAAGTGTTTGTAACAATAAAGCCCATGGCACCATCTTGTAATGCAGAATAATTAATCTTGTAACTCCCTGTATTTCACAAAAAATGTGCATATTTGTTACTAAAATATAAAAAAATACTTTCTGGTGTACTGATGTCCCAGATGTTATTAATCCGATCAAAAATGTTCATGTCTTAAATAAAAAAATAATCCCAATAATTAATATGTCGTTTTTCCAAGTCTAAAATAAACACATATGAGCCTACCTAGTAAAATGATGTATTTACCAAGAATCTTCAGAACACAATATTCACCATTTTCATTTTATTGAAGCATAGACTATAAAGTTGATAAAGTAGCATCAAGACAAATAAGATTCAATGAAAATAATTATCATCAAAGATACATTAACCTCATATATAAATCAGTTCCCACGGATGAGTGATGAAATGTCCTTAAAAGTCACACAGTCCCATCCAGTCAACTGTGATACAGATCATGTGATACATATAAGACATGTGATACTGTTCCAGAAAATAATGATTCCTTATCATCACATCTAAACTGGTTTCATCTCCCCATCGTGTTCTTCTTCTCTCGTGTCTGGAAAACAGTTTGTGGTTGATGTCCAGCACTGATGTGGTGTAGCTTGTTCTCAGCCAGAGGATCTCTCAGTCCTAACATCCCAGACCTGGTCAAAGTGAAACACACAATCCAGATGAAGTTTTTTAATGGACAGAGAGCGCAGCTTATGTTCTGTGTGGTTTTAGCAGGGTGAGCAACTATGACCCTTGTAGTACTGTACACTTACCATTCTTCAAGCTGCTTTAAGATCTTTTGAGAAGCTTTTTCTCTGAAGAGAATTTACAACATCCTCTTCTTTCTCTCCTTTCAAGAGCATCACTTGGTCAAAACCCCTCATTTGGCCGATGAGATCATCTGTACAAATAAAAATACTGCAATAAATATGTCATTCTGCAAGAATTAAGAAAAAGTTACAGAAGCAAAGGTCTTGCTCATGAGACATTAGCATGTGTAGTTCTCAGAGACTCTAGAATTCATCTATTGTTGCAGTAAATGTGTTTTCTTCCTCTAGAATCTTTCTCCAAAGTTCCTGACTTCTCTCACAAATGTGTTTTAGTCTGTGCAGTGTAAGGCCTGGCTTCAAACCAATCAACTATCAATTCACAATTTATAACATAACATTTACAAAACAATGAAATAATGTCAATTGGTGTTTATATCAACTAAACCAATTTCATGATACTTGTCTGCTTTTAAAACAGGTGGTGTGTTTTTAAAAACATAATATTAAAAATGTCCAGTCACACTTTGCTAACATGCTGTAATTGTAATAGTATAAAACGAAATCAAGGCTGACATGACCAGTTCTGTGAGAGATCATCATAAAATGTTGTATAACATTGCTTCAACACACACATACCAAAGGACTTCTGTTTGTTTGAGCACAAGATGGCCGTCTTCATTTCTCATCCTGAGCAAATCATTTCCTTGGTCTTCCTTCTCTTCTGTGAAACAAGAAAATCTCTACTTACTCTCTGTGCAATTAATATTGCTCATTAAACATAATTAAGTTAATTTAAAGTAAGATTCAGACCAGAGCATTTGATGAGTAAAATGTTGATTAAAAAATATTCTAAACAAATGTACCTGGGAAGAGCTGATCATGGCAAGATTCGCTGAGACTCAGTAATAGCTCTTTTAGGTTTTAGGAAGGTTTGTGAGGGTTGGCTCTTGAGTGAG
>NC_039262.1:11870623-11925623 GCF_003368295.1 Carassius auratus
GTGGCTGTGGATGGTATCTCTGTGCAAAAACTGTTATAATTTCTAGGACTTTTTAGATCTTTGGAAATCATCTTTGGTTTTAATATTCCTTGATATAATATTATGTATTTTCTCATTACTGTGGGAACAAACATCACAGCAAACATTTAAACTTCCATCTACGTGTTTTCTTTTTATTAAAGAGAAAAATTGACGTTGAACAGCTGAGTTTCCACTCAGAAATTGCTCGTAAACCTCACAACTACAAAAAAAAAAACAACAAAAACAGCAAATAACACACATGAAATTTCCTATCAGACAGACAAATAGTCTTTGCTTCTAAAACATACTCTAGAAGTCAAAAGCATTTTTCTCATACAGTTCAAATTCAGGCTCATATAGAGCTTTTGCTGAATTTCAAGACAGTGGAACCCGGTTGAAAATAGAAGTCCTGAGCCATTTCAATGTCCCAAACAACTATTCTGTGCCCGTTTTTTCAATAGACTCAGCTGTGCGCACCTGCTCTTGTTCAATCACACATTTGCACTTGGTTCATTGTGGCTCATTGCATTTCTCTAGCTAGAAAAGGGGTCAGAGTTCTGTACAGTAACATGTGAAACACAGTCCCTTTATCTGGGGTGTTGTTTTTCAGTCGATCAGGAGAAATCTACTGGTTTAACAGTCTTTGCACTGAAAAGATCTGTCGGTGCTGTCGATACGTCGCTCTTTGAATCCATCGGCTCTTTTCTTGCACTCACTCTGGTTTCAATGTCTTCACACTGGTCCAGGATTCACAACTCTAATCGCACACCACACCACAGACCTCCTCCAGAAGATAACAGCAACAGTGCATTGACCACTCACACGCCGGCCAATAGAAGAAGCATGCTTACCCCTATAAAAAGCATCGGTTTTGAAGCTGAAGACACCATACAGAGAGAAAGCAAGGGAATGAGACGGGGAACAAATGAACTGTAGGTTTGGAAGCATTTTCAAGAGGACGTGAAGAAAATAAGCTAAACTTCTATTTGTTTGAACTTGTTTTAGTGTCATCATGAGCTCTAATCTTGTGAAGTCTCTTGCTCGGTTTATGACCCCAAACCACTCATCCTCAGAAACGACTCGAATGGTGGAAGAGCAACAGCAAAAGGAGCTTCGCTTTCTACCTCAAAACAAACATCCATCTTCATCGATTTCTGGTGAGCCTTCATCGAAATCCTCCTCGTCCTCTTCTCTTGTACATTATTGAAGGACAAGTCAATGATCTGAGTGATAAGATGGACAAACTCCTCGCCCTGCAGGAAGCGTCTCTGAAAAGACTAGATACCATCGGTCAAGATCAAGGCACAGCTGCAGTGGACGAATTATTGAGCAGATGTTGTGTGATGTGCGTGTTGTGATAGAAACTGTACGAGAGAAGGAGGAAACACAGGATCAGCGACTTGATGCTTTGGAGCGACTGGTCAGCGGCATTCAGCAGGTTGTCAATTTTGTTGCCGAAGTGTTGAAACACTCAAAATTGGCAGATCTCTTGAAAAAAACACACTCAAAATCCAGCGGCAGGGTAAGTTTAGATGTTTTTATGCACCAGTTCTTTGTTTGAAATTACTCATTTGTGAACAAGTACAAACTACAGTGAACGAATGAGCCAAATAACATTAACAAAGACACTTTTTCTCAGTATACAAACAATTATGTGCAAAATTAGCATTAGTTAACATCTGTGAAGCAGATGACCTAATGAATGAGTTATTGTTGTTCAAAGGTGGACTTCTGTAATGAAAATATTCCATTTTTGTAACATTTTTGTTTGTCTGTTTATCTTACCCAAGAATTTTTCACATTTGCTTTTTATGGTGTGTGAAGTTTGTTCTTTATCCAAAATAGTTGGATAGCATGTTTCTTTCTCTATTTTCCGCACTTATTTTTGTTGTCTAGCTGTGCTGCATTTCCACCAGGGCTTTTCTAGAACATGGGTTGCCAGGTTCATTGTCCTTGTCATTGGCTTGAGGCATTTAGGAAACAGATTGACCGATGACATGATGAGTGATTCTCAGTAGCACTCAAGACACAGCTGTACATTCAGCTCATAGCAGATGATGTGTGTGATCAGAAATATCAGGTTCATTGCGCATTAGCAGCTCAGAGCATTTGAATGCGTACTTGTCACTGAAGCAGGTGTTTTTACTTAAAAGATTGTTAATAAATGATCATTTTGTTTTTTTACACTGGTTAGAATCTGTATTATGACACTTCACTTGTGACCATATAGATAGATACTTACTGTTTACCTTTGTCCTTCTAATAAATGTCCTATTGTGCTGTTATTTCTTTCTCTCTCTCTAGTTTAGAGAAAAGGATGGGAAGGAGAAATCTAAAGTGTACCAAAAAGGTTTAAAACCCAGAAGAAAAAAAACAACTGGATGCATCAGGTGAGGAAGAAAAGAAACACGAGTTTAAAAGCAGAGGTCACATTGAAAATCTGTAAATAAACTGATTAATAATGTTTAAGATTCTTTGTTCTTTTGTGCTAATTTCTTTCCCCTCCTTTTGAAGACTTAGTCAATGCTGGATTTGAAGAAGTGCAGAAGCTCAACAAACAGAACAATCAGCTTTCTCAATGCATGGCAGAGACAGCAGTCAGCGCAGCTGCACATCTGGATCTTATTGAAGAAGAGCAAGAAGGAGAGAAACATAGGGAACGAAAAGATGACAAACAACAGGATGCAGTGGAAGAAGAAGCAAGAGAGCAAGAAATTGTTGCTGAATTATTACAGATAAAAGAGGAGGATAAAAAGGAGGAAGATGAAAGGTCAAAAGAAGACGAGGCTTTATTGTTATCTGAAGAAAGCCAACTAGCTGCGCTGAACTCATCTGGCCAGACAGATGAAAGCATTACAGTCACACCAGAAAGGTATGTCCTGGATATTCAGATGCGAATTTGGTTAAAAGAAATAGTTAATATGCTACTACTAAACGTTTTGGGACTGTAAGACATTTTTATATTTTAAAAATGATTTTTTAAAATCTGATTCTCACAAAGGCTGTGTTTATTTGATCAAAATACAGTAAAAACAGTAATCTTGTGTGTACTATTATTACAATTGAACTTTTCTGTTTGAATATATTTTAAAATGTCATGTATTCCTATGATGGCAAAGCTAAATGTGCAGAAATCATTCTAATATGCTGATTTGAAGTGGTGCTCAAAATTTCAAAATACAACAATATTCAAAAAAATGATGGATTATTATAATGTATTGTATTTGAAAATAAAATAAGATACTAAGATAAAATATATTTCATATTGCCTCTCTTTTAATTTATATATTCATGTAGCTGTGAGGAGAAATCTGGAAATGACTTTCAGCCCTAAGAGACATGTTACTGACGAGAATTGACTGAAGATGAACTTAAAAAAGCCGAGTGGAGGAGGCGCTGGAGGAGGAGGAGAAGGAATTGAAGGAGGCAGAGGAAGCAGGACTTGAAGCTGCAGAGGCGGGACCCAGATACACCAGACGAGGGGACAGAAGAGGAGAGGAAAGATGCAGAGCCAGGAACTGATGAATATGTCATTGGTAAGAAAATAAGTCTAAGAATAACTGCGAATCTATTTCCCTTTTTGTAATTACATTTGCTATCTTTTCTACAGATTCTTCCCCTCCTCCACCTGCACCATTTGAGCACCGTCTAGTGACAACCAAGACCCACCAGATTGCAAGTTACTACACTATCAATAAAGAGGAAGTACTTGGAGGGTGAGTTAGTATTAGTGTTGCATCATATATATTAGATTTGTTTACATCAAAGGCACTTTTAAGGAAAGATACCTGTGTCTTTAAACCCATTTAACCCATTAAACACAAGATTGCTGGCATTTTAAGAGCTTACAGGACACATGATACACAAGGGCATGAAAAGTGACAGACAGGTGTGTGTGGATGGGATGGGGAAAGACACTGAGAGAGTAATAAGACATGCTGAATATTTTTAGCCCCTTAGTGAAAGTAAATACCTAGAGACAAGAGGAGATTACAGTACATTTCCTTTGCGGTATTAAAAAGAACGTGGGAATTTAAAGATTCCAAACTTTGAAATTTAAATTTGTTTTTTGTTTTTGTCTTTAGAGGACGCTTTGGCATGGTGCACAAATGTGAAGAGAAATCTTCCGGCCTGATATTAGCAGCCAAGGATCATTAAAGCCAGGAGTCAGAAGGAGAAGGTAAATGGCTGTGGCTGTTTTAAGACATCATTATTGTTGTTTTTTAAATCATCCAATTCAAATATGGACCACTTGGTGACCCACAACAGTGATATTTTTTTGTGTTGTTTAATGTTTTGATTCATCCTTTATTTTTGTATTATCAGTTTTAATTTTAATTTAAGTTTTAGCAATGTGCTTATAATTTTTTTTTTTTTTGCATTTCAGTTTTAGTAATTTCCTTATTTTTTAGTTTTTTTATTCTTCTAATATTTAGATTGTATTTTTATAATGTTATTTGTTTTCAACATTTTGGTTAGTTTTAATTTAGTTTAGTTCGTTTTCAGTTAATATTCACACTGGTCCGTGAACCACTGCTTTAAAATTATAAATGTATTGTAACGATTCACTGATTTTTGTGTTGTCAGGAGGTAGTAAAGTGTGAGATTGAAGTGATGAACCAGTTGAATCATGCCAATCTGATCCAGCTCTATGCCGCCTTTGAATCTCGACATGAAATCATTCTAGTGATGGAGTAGTAAGTTACATCGAAAAACACATTTCACACACAGACATTCACTCTCACTAACTGAATCTTATTCATGCTTTGTTTCTGTGTGTATTTGTGTACCCTCGCTACCCCCTAGTGTTGATGGTGGAGAGCTGTTTGACCGGATCATAGATGAGAACTACAAGCTGACCGAGTTGGACACAGTGCTGTTCATCAGACAGATCAGTGAAGGCCTTCAGTACATGCACAAGATGTACATATTACACCTTGACCTAAAGGTACCGAACACATTCTTGTTAATAGAATTGTATCAGCTGCATAAAAAAGAACAAGAAGTTTGAAATGCCTGTGTTTACTCTGTCACCAGCCTGAAAACATTCTCTGTGTCAGTCGACAAACAAACAAGGTGAAGATAATTGACTTTGGGCTTGCAAGAAGGTTAGTATTTGTTTCTGTGTTTACACTGTGTCATGGATCTACTGCTTTTATCACGCCACTTTGTTCTTCATTTTCCTTTCAGATATAAACCCAGGGAAAAGTTGAGGGTGAACTTTGGCACACCCGAGTTCCTGGCTCCTGAAGTTATCAACTATGAATTTGTCTCATTCCCAACTGATATGTGGAGTTTAGGTGTCATCACGTACATGCTGTGAGTCCATAGACATCAATGAACAATCATATAATACAAAAGGAGAGATTTGTAAAGCGTACTTGTGTTTGCGTGTGTAGGCTCAGTGGCTTGTCTCCGTTCCTGGGTGAGGATGATAATGAGACCCTAAATAACATCCTGGCGTGTCAGTGGAGTTTTGAAGAAGCAGAGTTTGCCGACATCTCGGAGGAGGCCAAAGATTTCATCTCACGCCTGCTTGTGAAGAGCAAAAGGTTTGTGTGTTCCTGTATTTTTAATTCTGACAAATTAACTGGGTGTTTGTGTTTTAATGGATTTTATTTTTGTGCAGTTGGAGAATGAGTGCATCCCAGTCCCTGAAACACCCATGGCTTTCAGACCGAGCGCTTCACTACCGTCTACACCATAAGGTTAATAACAGCTTCAAATTTATGGCTAAATGAGTGCAGCAGTGAAATAATGCAAATAAAATAATATATATACAAAACTAATGAACCTGTTTCTCTCACAGAAAAACAAGTGTCACTCTTCTCATGGCCCTCCTCCAGAGGGATAAACAGGTAAGATGCATAACCTGAAATATCTGTGGATAGTTCACCTAAAAATTACAATTCTGTCATTGTTTACTCGCGCTCACATCGTTCTGATCCTGTATGCCTTTCTACTTCAGAACACAAAAGAAGATAACAGTATCTGATAACAGTTTCCTGTCCCACCCAGTTTTTTTGTATTTCGACATTCTTTAGAATCTCTTCTTTTGTGTTCTTTAGGAGAAAGGAAGTCATAATGAGGACGAGTAAATGATGACAGAATTTAATTTTGTGTTTGGTGGGCTGTCCCTTTAAATGTTAAAAAAGCAATAAACATTCAGTTGTCATATCCTTAATTTAATGTTTTCTACAGAAGAGATATTCGGCTCTCCTGATGCCTTGGTAACACACTGGACCAATACTGTTGTACCTGAACAACTACACAACATCTATTTAAATATTAAACTGTACATTGTCTATTACCGACTTACCTCAAGCTTAAGTTAAAACAGCATACAACACATTAAAAGTACAGCTCTCCACTTGTGGGACAATAATATTTCACTATTTTGTAAAATGTTAACCATTTATGGCTCTATGACAAACTTGCACTGTGCTCCAGTCCTGGTTTAGGTGGGTTTTAACTGTCTGGTGGCCGTCGTCTTATGAAAAATTACTACATACAGTTTAATTCTACAGTGAGTTGGTCTTGTATGTGCACTTTATTATATGCCATGACTGGAGGAAGCATGTGAATGACTAAGAGTGCAACAGAAATCATCATTCATACTCTATACGCACAAATATATTGAGTCTTATGGTAATTTTCTGTATGTCACTGCCTGGTTTATAACATTTCATTCTCATGTCTGTGAAGGCATTAGAATTCACACAGGAAACAGTACTGTATTTTACACTTGAAACTCTAGCACCCTTAATGTCAAAATCCTGCAAATAATCTATCATTTGTGAATGTTATGTCATTTCTGCTGATTTTTAGGAAGTCTAAAGAGTTTGGAGTTTGTATGTGTGCATGTAGCTACTGTTATCTGATACAAATAACCATGACCCAAATACAACTTTCACTTACAGCATTTTATTCAATACTGTCTTTTAGAATGTCATAGAGGGTTTCTCATAGAGCAAATGTATTGTGCAAAATGTTTAGGTAATGCCGCTGATCTCACACTTCATTGTATTTTGGTTTTCAAAAAAAAATTTTAAGTTGGAAATTTGAGACTGGGACACTAGCTGTTTTCGGTCTTGCTCACTACCCTCTCTTTGTAGTAGACATCTCACCTTCCATGAAGGCAAACGTAAAAAAAAAAAGAAAAAAACAGAACACTACCTACCAATGTATTGTGTGTTTTTGTGTGGTTCTCTATATAAAGATTGATCACCTTTTTTAATGTTTACTTGAAATGCTTTCACAAAATATAAATGGAGTGAAATATATTGTACGTCAGCTGATGGCTAACAAAGTAGTGTTTTTAGACACATAAGCTTCTAAGGAAAAATGACAAAACATTAATAACAAGTTAAACATTATACATTAATAAGAGATTTATTTATTTTTTTGTTTTGATTTCAGTTTCTTTATATGCCATGACTGGATTGAGGAAAGCTGAAATATAATAGCTACATAAACTAAAATCAGTACTATTAGTACTTCTACATCATTTGAAATATATATTGTTGTGGTGTACCTGCTTTGGAACTTTAAATATTATCTAAAATAAAATATATTTTGAACAAACATTTGATTGTCTTGTTTGTTCTTTCTATCTCCTCTCGGAACAATACACACACACACACACACACACATATATCTACGGCTGTGGCAAAATCAATCATGTAAGAACGATGTTACCCTTAAAAACACAATACAAGTCTTCATGATCTCACACACACATCTACCTGTTTACTGTACAAAATTGTACTGTTTACAACCCTGCTTCCTTAGCTCAAGTATGCGAACCTCTTTGCCTCATGCACTGGAATATGCACTGAAAGTTACATTTTCAATTATTTTATAAACTGTATTTATGCCAATTAAAGTCTTTGTGGCTGTTATATTTTGATCCCAAACTGACTCAGATAGACATAAATATACATTGCACAAGGCTTAATTTCTAGTGGAAAAAATATATATATAAAAAAATTAAAATTATTTTTTTAA
This sequence comes from Carassius auratus, assembly GCF_003368295.1. Classification (NCBI taxonomy): domain Eukaryota; kingdom Metazoa; phylum Chordata; class Actinopteri; order Cypriniformes; family Cyprinidae; genus Carassius; species Carassius auratus. The sequence continues at coordinate 11,878,652 of NC_039262.1, forward strand.
TTCAATTAATTAAGCAGTTAGTTTTTGCCTTTAAAAAAATGCCTTTATTATTTTTACTGAATCCATATTTTTCATTTGTTTTATATACTATACCCACATAAATTAATTAAACTCTGACACTGTTTGAGAAAACGGTATGAACACAACTGTAAAATATTCAGAATATTATTCCCTAATACACAAGGCTTAGTATTTCAGATTATTCCTTTATTGTGTTTATATAGAGTACTAAAACCACATCTTTTCATTTGTTCTATGTACTGTACCCAATCAAATTAAATAAACTCTCACACTGTTAGAGCTAATGGTATCAAACCAACTGTGAAATATTCAGAATACTATTCCCTATAATGCACAAGGCTTGTTTTTTTTTCTGAATATTATTCCCTATAATACACAAGGCATGGCCTATAGACGCCAACGCTGAGAGATACCAGCAAAGACCAGAAAAACATCCTAGACTAGTTGAAGCAATTTAACAGCAGTGATTTAGGCCTAGGATTTATTATATAATGTAGACATATTATATAATTGTACAAATTATTATTAGATAATAATAAAGTGAGAACCTAAACAGCGTTTTGTTTAATTCCTCCTGAATCTTGATTCCTTTAGTGGGCGCTGTGACACATTTACAGCCCAAGCCAACGGGATTCCTCTCCTCTTTATTCTGTGGTGCTCACGTCACTGGCGCTGAGCTCTGTGATTGGCTGCTGAGTGCAGGTTCCTGAATGTGTCATTCAAGCAGCTGGAGTTTCGGATGTGTTTGCATCCGTTCATGACAAACGATCGCGCATAGTGCATCCAGACCTGCCCTACACACTCCGAACAGAAACCAGCTCCAGAGAATGGCTCAGTGTGCAGCAGCAGCGGCGGCAGCCACCGGCGAGACGAAAAGGAAAGTGGCCATCATTACAGGCATAACCGGTCAGGTAACTCAACATACGCGATGATATATACGGAGACTTAGAAATCAAAAGTCTGTCATGTTTAATCTCCTTAAATCTGTTTCAAGCGAGTTTGACCTTCTTTGCTCTGTGGAAAACAAATGGCTATGTCAAGCAGAATGATAGCCTGAGTCACAATTCATTGTTTTTAACGGAAAAGAGATGCCGCGAATAGTGACTGAGGCTGTCAGTCCCGTACAAGAGAGTGAGGAAATGATGACAGACTTTTATGAGACAATTTCATCCAGTTTTGTCCTTGACACCTTTACTCACTTGCTTGGTGGTTTTTGGTAACCATGACGACAGTAGTTTTTGCTAAAATACAATTATTTGTCCCTGTAAAATAATTTTTTTATATAGATAGGCCATACGTTTTTTTGTTTTTCTCACGTGGTCATTTCCGGACTTATAAGGAACTGTCAACTAAGCAAGTACAAGGTGCATAGTATAGTGGGATGACTTTGTCCGGTGTGCCCTGTTGTGTCTGTAAAGCACTACAGACCTGGTGACAAACAGGAGAGTCTCACGTGAGTCCTTTCATTGTTGGCTGTCATCGCCACACCTGGGACCTTCTCATTGTGAATCACTGTGAACTGTGTAACAGGACACACATGTGACACATCCTCTCAAAAGTTGTTTGAGGATATAAGCTGGTAGCGGGATGTTGTTTTCCAGTTTGCTGGATAGAGAAAGTTTAAACTGTTGAAATAAGGAAGCAGACAAAATGGCATAACTTTCATTTCTAGTCTGTTGTGAAACGTTTTACATGTCTTTTGTAAGTTTAGAGTGCTTGAGAATGTTACAGACATGGGTGTGTATCTAGTCATTCAGACCATGATACTTGGTATTCAGGTTTCTAGGTTTCGCTCTGCACATGTATGTGATGTGTTTTAAGTAACGGCCTTGTCTTGCTATGTGACACACACACACACACACACACACACACACACATATGTATATATATATACAGAGGGTATGGAAAGTATTCAGACCCCCTTAAATTTTTCACTATTTGTTATATTGCCGCCATTTGCTAAAATCATTCAAGTTCATTTTTTCCTCATTTACTTACACACAACAACCCATATTGACAGAAAAACACAGAATTGTTGACATTTTTGCAGATTTATTAAAAAAGAAAAACTGAAATATCACATGGGCCTAAGTATTCAGACCCTTTGCTGTGACACTCATATATTTAACTCAGGTGCTGTTTATTTCTTCTGATCATCCTTGAGATGGTTCTACACCTTCATTTGAGTCCAGTTGTGTTTGATTATACTGATTTGACCTGATTAGGAAAGCCACACACCCGTCTATATAAGACCTTACAGCTCACAGTGCATGTTAGAGCAAATGAGTATCATGAGGTCAGAAGAACTGCCTGAAGAGACAGAACTGCGGCAAGGCACAGATCTGGCCAAGGTTCCAGAAATATTTCTGTTGCACTTAAGGTTCCTAAGAGCACAGTGGTCTCCATAATCCTTAAATGGAAGGCGTTTGGGATGACCAGAACCCTTCCTAGAGCTGGCTGTCTGGCCAAACTGAGCTATCGGGTGAGAAGAGCCTTGGTGAGAGAGGTAAAGAAGAACCCAAAGATCACTGTGGCTGAGCTCCAGAGATGCAGTGGGAGGTGGGAGAGTGGCCCGACGGAAGCCTCTCCTCAGTGAAAGACACATGAAAGCCCCTATGGAGTTTGCTAAAAAACACCTGAAGGACTCGCTGGTCTGATGAGACCAAGATAGAACTTTTTGGCCTTAATTCTAAGCTGTATGTGTGGAGAAAACCAGGCACTGACTGCTCATCACCTGTCTAGTACAGTCCCAGCAGTGAAGCATGGTGATGGCAGCATCATACTGTGGGGTGTTTTTGAGCTGCAGGGACAGGACGACTGGTTGCAATTGAGGGAAAGATGAATGGCAGAGGATCCCCAAATCCAGATGTGAAAAAGGAAAACTTACGACCATGTGATATTTCAGTTTTTCTTTTTTAATAAATCTGCAAAAATGTCAACAATTCTGTGTTTTCCGTCAATATGGGATGTTGTGTGTACATTAATGAGAAAAAAAATGGCTGCAATATAACAGAGTGAAAAATTTAAGGGGGTCTGAATACTTTCCGTACACACTGTGTGTGTGTATATATATGTATGTGTGTATATATATATATATATATATATATATATATATATATATATATATATATATATATATATATTGCTGAATGTGCCATCCATTTTGTCCTGGTCAGATTTTCTGGACCATAATAGTAAGATTTAAATGTTTAAAAATTGTATATTTATTCTCCACTCCAATTAAAGTGTTTTACACCACAATTCAGCACAAAAAGAAATCAGTCACATAGTTTTTTTTCCTGTGACAAAACACTTAAATAGTTAATGAAAGTGAAAGTGAAGTGACATTCAGCCAAGAATGGTGACCCATACTCAGAATTTGTGCTCTGCATTTAACCCATCCGAAATGCACACACACAGAGCAGTGAACACACACACACTGTGAGCACACACCCGGAGCAGTGGGCAGCCATTTATGCTGCGGCGCCCGGGGAGCAGTTGGGGGTTCAATGCCTTGCTCAAGGGCACCTAAGTCATGGTATTGAAGGTGGAGAGAGAACTGTTCATGCACTCCCCCCACCTACAATTCTGTCCGGCCCGATACTAGAACCCACAACCCTTCGATTGGGAGTCCAACCCTCTAACCATTAGGCCACGACTTCCCCAAATGAGGCAAGCAGAGTTCATTTTATTGATTATTTGTTGCTAAACAGTTGGCCATGATATTCTAACTGTGCATAAGCCTATTACCTATTACTATACATATTAATTACTTATTAAAGACCTCCTATTATGCTCTTTTACAACTTTTAACTTGTTTTTGTAATGGGGTTTACTAGAACAGGCTCTCATACAAGGTGGTTCGAAAAACACATCGTTTTTAACATATTTTACATTGTTAGAATATCTCTCTCCCCCAGTCTGGCATGAACTGTTTTAAATGAAGGCCTGCCTTCTGAAATAGGAAATGTGCTGTGATTGGTTAGCTGGGCCTGTGTGTGTTGTGATTGGCAGCACTCGGCACCTGGTCGGGAAATGTCATGCCCCTGTCCATAGCCCCCTGCAAGCTTCGGCGTAAATATTGTGTCAAAATCAAGTTTTACACCTGGGGGATTGTAACCACAAAGCTAGCATGTCTCTGACATAGTTATAACACTTGGTGTCTTCTCTAGTGCAGCTCAACCAGGTCTCGTCCCATTCGTTGATATTTGTGATATCACAAATCCCAGAAAATATGCGTTGTAGTCCAAACGAGTTGTTCGTTGAGATTTTTGAAAAGTGATTTATCTCCTTTTGAAGTGGACTTTGAGCTTTGTAACTTTGCAGATCTTTTTTTTCACGCTCAAACAGCAACATTACAGACTAACTAAAGAAGAAAAAGTCAAACTGCATAGTAAGACCCCTTTAAGTTGTGTGTGAAAACATTACTGAAGGCAGCCTGCTGAGAGAAACTATATGAAAGAAGATATGATTGAATGAATTGTATGAATGCAAAAGGAGAAACTGGTTGTCTACAGAAAAGTTTCGTTGGCTTTTTCTTTTCATATATTACAAACACACTCTTATGAATGAAAATGATATTCTGCTCCAGATACAGCATGAGGGAATATCAGCTTGTGTAAATATGTTTGTTTTAGATAGTGTGTGTGTGTACAGAGCCTCTCCCACTGTATTGATTCCATGGAATCTTTAAAGTGCCTTGCCTTTAATTGTCAGTTGTTGTGATGTTGGCAGGCTGGGATTGAAACATACCTTTCAGCCTCTTTAATTATTTTGTATTAATTTTGTAATCCCTTATATAATCGCTTTCCATCTGTGTTGGTGTGCATGAGATGATATTTTTACACTTTATTTAGATTTATTTTGTCAGTGAGGTAAATGCGAAGTCATAAGAGAAAAAAAGAAGAAGCTAGAAACGTTAATTGACATGCATTGAATTGCATCAGAACGCTGACGTGGTTCAATGTGTAACATTAGATGCCAAGTTGGGCATGCACTACAATTATTTAGATTCCTTTGAACTCTTTAGTTTAACTGGAAAGACCAGCTTGCAGCGTATAAAGTTTGCCTGGGTGTATGTGCTGAGAGGATTTTTGGGAGGATTCTTATGATAAAGCTTTAACGTGGCAGAGCGCAATTGGAACAGGACTGCAACGTAGTAAAAAAGGAAGCATGCAGTTTGTTTGATGAACAGAAGAGGGCGCTCGAATGACACACATCGTCTAGATACGGGGTGCCCAAACTAAGTCCAAGAGGGCCGGTGTCCTGAAGAGTTTAGCTTCAACCCCATTTAAACACACCAGAACCAGCCAACAAGCTCTAATAGCCATACTATTAGAGGCAGGTGTGTTAAGGCAAGTTAGCAATGCAACAATTGCAACACATTGAAGGGAACATATTTAGAAAATAGTAGATTATAGCTCATTTTCCCGGTTATTGTTGGAGTTTTATGCTTATATCATCATAAGTTGATGGCAAATGTTTGGCAATCATTTTATTTCAGAAAGATGAAAGTAAATAAACAAACACTATCTGATGTATGGAAGCAGTTTAAATATTTATTAATTGATGATTATTATTAAATGATTATAATTTGGTGTAGGCTTATCACTATAAAACCATTACTGGACTCAATTTACATTACAGCATATTTCAAAGGCAGTTGCCATAGCCAAAATGAATAGTATAACGCTTTAATTGTGTGTATTTTGTTGACGTGTGCAGATAATTAAGCTGAAGTTGTTGCGCCCACTTGTGGTTAATAAAGGAACACACAGCAGTTTGTTTGGATGTGTGCTTTGAGTTGGTAAACTGAGAAAGACCGCTTTACAGCGGGCAAAGGCAAATGTAAGTGATCTATTTTCACACAGTCAACACGCAGTACGTACACAAACAGAGATAATACGTCACAGACGGAGAGACTTATTTGACTCGCTTTCATTCTTTCCTTAACCATTCTGGCTTCTCAGCACAAATGCATCCACAGTTTGCCATTAGCAATCAGCCTGTGTCTCGTGCAGAGGTCTAAAGGCCTATAGATTTATCTTTATGTGGTGCACAAGGGTGATTGTAATTGCAGTGGAAAGTTTTTCCAAATTAGTCAGTATTTCTGAGATGTTTCGCACATGTGGTTTGACTCAAAATAAGAGATGATTAGGAATTAAAAAGTGATTTATTTTAAAGATTTTATAATTCAGACTGAAAGTGATTGGTGGCTGAAGGTAGGCCAGTGTGTGCGTATGCGCAGACTGGTTGGAATGTCGTGTCCGTCTAGGTTTCCTGTCTATGAACATAATCTGCGGGAAACAGGCAACGTTTCCCAACAGTCTCAGTGTGACGATAAGCTGCTTTTTATCAGGGTTATGAGTCCGCGCTGTAGTTGGCACTGGTTGTGTCACACACACACATATTCACAGAGAGAGCCTCAGGTGGTCAGACATTGAGCAGGGTTTTATGTAAATGGCCAACGAACGGTTTGAAAAGGAAATGGTAATGTATCTTTAAGCACATCTTTTCCTATGCCGATATATATATTCTTATATACAGGCACATACACGGCTGCTGGAGCTTCTCATTTTTTTCCCAAAGGTCTTTGGGACTGTGCCTATATCACCCCAGCAGGAAGTAGGGGGCGGAATGCCATGGCCGGGGCGGAATGTTCCAAAGTTCTAGAATGTGCGGTTGGGAAGTATGAGAGGGGAAAAAGGGAGAATGAGAAGGAGACGAGAATAAGAATGAAAGCGACTCGAAAGTTGTTTATATCTTATGTCTTGTTAAAACGTGTCTTTAGTTTACGGCAGGTGGATTCAGAGACTTAAACTGAGCTGTCAGGCTTTCACTGACTTAAACATTGGCCTTGTTTGCTCGATTTATACTCTTTTGTCTGTGTGTGTGATGTGCTCAGGTGATTCGTAAACTTGTATTACACTGGCTTATGGTGTGTGTTGTAGCCCATAGGCACTCCTTACTTATTTGTTAGCTGTCTTGTCGACTTTGCATTCTTTGCAGACTATGTTTGGAGTTCTTTTTAGTAAGGGGATTTTTAGTTCTCTGCTGTTAAAGGGATAGCTCGCCCAAAAATGACAATTCTGTCATCATATACCCGGCCTCATGTCATTCTAAACTTGTTTGACTTGCTCTCTTCTGTTAAACACAAAAGAAAATAGTCTTTTTTGTCCATATAATTGGATCCACTGGGGCAAAAATAGTTGTGTTGCTTGAAAGAAATAAAGTCATAGAGCTTTGGAAAGACACAAGGGTGAGTTTCGACACAAGCGCCGTGTGTGTACGTGTGCAAAAACATGTATTTGTATAATGTAGGCGGTGTATTCGTGGCGGACTGGCTCATGAAATTTTGAAAGAAATGGTCATTGTGTTGAATACTCTCTTGGGTAATGCTTGCCGTAAATGTGTGTGCATGTTTCTCAAAACCCAAAATAATTCTACGTCTTTGTGGTTTTAGGATGGGTCCTACCTGGCTGAGTTTCTGCTGGCTAAAGGTTATGAGGTGGGTAAGCCAATGTAACCCTTAAAGACATGCTACAAACCCATCTGAAATCATCTTCACATTGATCTGATGCAAATATCTCCCTGTCTGTTAATGATCAAATATGAAAGTCATATGTTCATAAGATTTCATTTAAATGGGTTGGATCTTTAAAGGTTTAATATATAAATAAATATTTGACTGTTCAGAGGTTTGGGTAAATTATTTTTATGTTTTTAAATACTTTACATTTTAAAGTAACATTTTAGGCATTTTTTCAGGATTCTTTTCAGTAATTCAAAAGAACAGCTTTTATTTAAAAAGTAACATTTTAAATATCCTTGCTGTCATGTTTGATCAGTTCAATGTAAACTTGATCAATAATATCATTTCTCAATAAATACTTTAGGACAGCAACACTGTTAAAAAAAAAAAAAAAAAATCTGTGACATTCAGGGTCAAATATTTCATAAATTGTGGTTGCCAGAACTTCACTGTCAACTTCACTTCACCCAAAATATGCTAGCAACATTTTAGGTTTTACGACTTGACTTAAATTCAAAATGAAATACATATATTTCATTAACTTATTTAATGTTAATAAACAGACATATTGAAGTACTACTATCTGTTTTGAACCATTGTAACGCAGTGATAACCTCCAAAAACTAGTGGTGGTGAGAAAATCACATGATGAACTAAAGCTCATCACAAATGGCTTTTATACGAGCTGAGGAGGGCAATGCTTGTTTATATAAAAGGTGCACTGTGTCATTCACACAAAACACTAATCCACATCATGGTGACACACATGATACTGAATTAATGCAATAAACATTCATTTAAGAACATTAGATGTAAGATTAAATCCTGATGTACACAACTAGTGTTGTCAAAAGACCCGGTACTTCGGTACCTAGTAGGTACTAAAAAATGAAAATGTCATGGTACCAGGTTTCTTTAAGTACCGGTGGTACCGAGTACTCGGTCAGTCACTTCACAAGCATTTTACCATTTCATTTGAGTAAAACCAGTGTAAATTTTAAGGTATTCATGGTAACACATCAAAATAAAAGTAAATTTTTACATAAAGGCATCTTGCTATGAATATTACTATTATTTAGTAGTGTGATACTGCAACCACTGTTGAAAAAATTATAAAACTTTATTTTTTTTAAAGAAATAAATCACACTATTTCTTCCATTTTTTTTAAATTTTAATAGCAAATCCGCTTTATTTACCAAAAAATAAAATGTTTAAATTTCATTAATTAAAAAACAAATTTAATTTAAATTAAACTTGTTTACTGTTTCTCATAATTATATTACAGAGAAACTGTAAAACACAATTGTAAATAAGTATAAAAAATGGCATTGGTTTTATTTTTAGTGATAAAAAGTTATTATTATTTTTAATTAGCATATGTTTATGTTTTGCTTGGGTAACGAAATTGGTACCGAGAACCATGGATTTTCACTGGTATCGGTACCGAATAATGAAATTTTGGTTACCGTGACAACACTATACACAACCGAAATGAAAAAACTAAGAAACATGTTATTTCAACAAAAAAAACATCAAATGTGGAGTGTCATGCAGGGAATTATGGGAGTGTCGATTTACGGTTTATCACTGCTAATTATACAATGACTTTAACTTTACTTCCAAAAAACGTATTTTTAATTTTTAAATTTTATTTATAGTATAAACTTTAAATGTAATTACATTTATTCATCGAATATAGTATGGAAACTAACCGTTAACCAGTTGACAGATTTTTACTGTAGCATTTTTACAATCTCTTACTGTTAAAATCCCAATAACTTTTTACAGTGAACATTATGGAATTCATATTTCAACAGTGTTCAGTTTTCACAGCTTTGCTATTAGCTTTGGAATATGTTGAAAATGTTCAGCAAAAGCATTTTTATCATTTTTGCGGACTCTAAATCATGCCTTCAAGTAATGGACTCATTATAACTGATCATCCTTTGATAGATTATATTTTCAACCAAAGTAGACCATCTACAGAATCAAATCTATAGTATTATTTTTGCTGGGTTCCAGGACACGTTGCTCTTTCAGGAAGTGAGCGAGCTGATCCAGCTGCAAAGAAGGCTTTTAATCAGGAAGTAAACACATGTCATATTCCTCCCTTAGAGATCCGACCTATTATTAATCGTTACATATTAAATAAGTGGCAAGAAGAGTGGGATACATGTACAAATAATAAATTACTTGAAATGCATCTGGAAATTTCAAACAGATTTTATCAAGTGGTATTTACCAGATGTCGCATACAGTAGATCATACAAGACTGACTCATGCATTTTTGCTCAAAGGTGAAGATCCTACTCAATGCATGTTCTGTGAGATTCCCCTTTCTGTCAAACATATTTTATTGGACTGTCCACCTTTTAGTGTATGTGGAAAACTCTTTTATAAAGCAAACTCACTTAAAGAGTTTAATATAATTATGGCAGCAAAAGTTTTAACATTTTTATCATATGTTAGTGTAAAAATCTTGTGCAATATAACTTTGTATGTTTGCTGTTTTTTATTGTATTTGTTATACTTGTATCTTTTTAAATTGTTTTTGCCATGAAAATAACCTTAGATGCTGACATGGCATTAGATAAATATATACTACTACTACTACTACTACTGCTACTACTGCTGCTAAAAAAACCTTATTGATCCCAAACCTTTGAACAGTACTGTACGTAAATTCAGTTTAAAATCCTGTCTGCTTAAAAGACTGGAATGTTTTTGTTGTTGTTTTGGGCAGGTTCATGGTATACTCCGCAGGTCCAGTTCTTTTAACACGGGCCGGATTGAGCACCTTTATCATAACCCTCAAACACACACAGAAGGAAGTGAGTTTCACACAAACGCACCTGATTGTGATATGCATGTTTTATGATGTTTGTAAATGCATGAATGTCTTCTAACCTGTGTAAAATATCACCAGGCATTGGATCCACTGGGTGTTGTAAGTTGTTAATTCAGTATTTTTAAGTAATTTTTAAGGTACTTTCCTTTACGGTTGCTATCTAAACATTCTTCAGCAATATTTGGATTGTAATTATTTCTTTTGGGACGAAGTCTGAGAAAATCATTGGTATGGTTCCTCTGTGATAAAACTCATGCATTTGGGCTGCAGTTTATCACAGAGAAGACAGAGGTTTTCTATTTTTATTCCTACAGGGAATGTCATTTACACAGTGCAGTTAAATATGGTTGTCACTCTCCTTTTAAGTGCTTAATCCTGTTTTGTACAAACAAGAGTTTGCCTATTTATGGGAGTGCCAAAAGTGTTCTACGACAGAATTCACTCCCCGAAATGATTAGTTTTAAGTAAAGTCACTTAATAGTCAACCTGTATAAAACATTTGCAATTCAAATACTGTAGGTCTTTCAGTCTGTATCTGGCTTTGAAAGCAAAATGTAAAAAAGTTTTGCACAAAAATCTAGATATGGATTCTCCAGTTATTTCTCTCTTATTCCTCTCCAGCTAATCTGGTGATGGGCAGCTTTTTTGTGCTCAGTAAACAATTTAATAAAAATTTCAGACCTCATGACCTCTTTGTTTCGGGTCTCTGGTTATTTTCGCTTAGGTGGCAATCTTTAAACTTGAGCCGATGTGGAGGAAAAAATGTTTAAACTTCAAACTTTTCAGATTGCTCGGTCACATTTAGGAGGAATGTTTATGTCTTTTATTCTGTGCCTTATAGACATGAAGTTGCACTACGGAGACCTGACTGACAGCACGTGCTTGGTAAAGATTATCAATGAAGTTAAACCCACTGAAATCTACAACCTTGGAGCACAGTCTCACGTCAAGGTACAACTTTCTCCTCCTCCCAACCTCTTGCTTCCTTTCTCTGTATTTCTCAACCACACAGATGCTCTTTGTCTGTCGACTCTCAAACCCTCCTCCTGGACAGACACAAACTGTTTCATAATGACTAAGGTTTCTTTCTCGGTGTCTGAGAGGTGAACAAATGGCCCCATCCAAGTAAGACTTTGGAAAGAAAAAACTCTTAACCAAATACAGAAGACTTTCTTTCACTCATCGTTCCTTTACCCACACCCCTAATGTCTAGTCATCTGGGATGAGGTCAGGGGGATGTTAGTCAGAGAGTTGGCCATCATGGATGTGTGTGAACTGCTGTGTGGGTGCTCCGCCGGGTAATTTATGGGAAACAAGCACAAACAGCAGTTAAAGTGAGAGAGAGGAGATGACGGAATAAGAAGATCAAAACCAGAATAGGGACGAGATAATTCAGAGGGATACGAATGAGACTTTTCTGTTGATATGGTCTCCTTCAGCTACTCATGAGTTCAGTCACAGGAAAAACCAGAGAGAAACCTCAGTGTCATGTCTTTTGCTGTAAAAACAACAAATGAATGGTCCATAAAACAAGTTCTCTGGAATAATTATACTGACCGGGAATTAAAAGATTTGTTCATCCAAATAAAGAAATTCCGCCACCGTTTACTCACCATCTTCCGTAAAGTCATGGCGATTTGGTACAAACAGTGACTGAAGTTTAGTTTTTGGGTGAAATATTCCTTGAAAAGTGTTTTTTTTCGCAAACCATTTATCTTCCATTGCGTGGCGTAATATTGTTGGTTAATATTATTTGACCCCACTCATGTGGCATTTGTTACGTAAGAAAAATGAAAGTAATTTTGGAAGCAGGAAAAGTTACTGCATCTGACGAGAGATCATGGAAACTTTCATAGAACAACATGCACTGATGAATCATCCACAATAAGGCCAGAGACATTTTTATTAAGAAAGTGAATCGAGTCAGTTTTGATTTCCTGCTGTCAAGCTCAATCAAAAGGATACTAAGGAGTCATTTGCACAGAATGTGTTTTTGCTTGTAGTATATCACACATGACCTAACACTCTTTTTGTTAAATCCTTCTTTAGACTGTGCTTTTTTTTTTTTTTATTTTTTTTTAATTCCACTCGCTGCATCTCTCATTTTTAAACACAAATACGCTTCTTGTGTGAACAGCTCTTTAAGTTATTCTTAAACTATTTATTAACCATTTGTGTTTGATAACTGCAGTGGCTTCTTTAGGGATGCTCAAATCATATTTAAAATGTATCAATGTCATTGTATTATGTATTAGTACAAATAGTGCTTTTTGAGAATTGACACTTTTTTTTTGTTATATTTCTTTAAAACAAATGTGACTTGGTTAGATTTGTTTTTATATAATGGCAATATATTCACGCAATTTTGAAAATGGCTTGACTGTTCAAATACTTTTTGGAGTGATAGTCTGTCTTAAATGATTCATGAGCCTCAATGGTTGGTCAGTAGGATGGAAAAATCCAGACTGCACCTGCAGGCTGAAAACGTACTGTTAAATACAGCAGCTGCCGTAATGTGGAACTAAATAATTCAGGTGGAAACTCACTGCAAAACACTGGCATCCATTATACTGAATGGGAGGTGTTCTGGGTGTCCCATCAGGAGGATCATCTGCTGTGATGACGGATAACGGCAGGATGTTCACTGTCACAATGAGTTTTGTACTACTGTGGCTCTTCAGTGGAAAAAAAGGTGCTTTAAGAATAGACATAGGACTAAGGGAGAGTATAGTTCATATTTAAAGATTGCTGTTATACTACGACAACCGCAATCAGGATTGCTATGTGGAAAAATAAACAAGCTTGATTTTATTACACCATCAGTTGAGGCTTGTAAGTGTGTGCGTTTGCCAGGAGTGTTCATTAAAGATAGTTGTTCAATCAGTGCCCGCAGTAATGAAGTGGTAGATCACTGTTACTCTCTGATTGTAGTTTACATTTTTTACTTACCGCACTTTGTTTGGATATGGCAGAAAGAGTGGCAGAGAAAACACACACACACACACACATGCTCGATTTCCAGTTTTTACACACAGGGGTCAGCAAAGTGCTATTTTGTTTGAGAGCACCGCTTGGTGGTTTTTTAGGATATTTGTTTGTGCTTAAAGGAATGTTTCAGGAAGAAAGTGATGGGCTTTTTTTCCTCCATGCACATTCTGTCTTTGTCTGTGAGCATTTATAGTCTTGTTTATAAGTTATTCAAATAAATCAGATGGATAAATGACAGAAGGACGACAAGCATAAAGACTGTAATGAACTGTGATTGAGTTGAAATAAAGTCGTGGGGTGTTCAGGTCTAATGTTGCATAACAATGTTTGAACATTTGATTTTCTTCTAAGATCTCAGTCACTCTCTGTAATTATGACCAATTAAAATGGGAATGTATGCGTGTAGGTGTGTGTGTGTGTGTGTGTGTGTGTGTGTGTGTGTGTGTGTGTGTGTGTGTGTGTATATATATATATATATATATATATATATATATATATATATATATATATATGTGTGTGTGTGTGCGTGTGTGTGTATGTATATATATATATATATATATATATATATATATATATATATATGTGTGTGTGTGTGTGTGTGTGTGTGTGTATATATACATATGCATATGTAAAGTTCGGCAAACCATTCCTGCCTTTATCCTTTTCCTTTTTATTTTACACTTTTAACATTTAACTTTTTTACATTCAATGTTGTAATAAAATATATGCAATTTAACTTATCTGAATTTAAAGGAAAATTATGGCAGTGAATTTTTTTCACATTTTATAAAAGCACAGTATTTAGTACAAACATACACAGTGTGTATATAATTGTTTATTTAAAGAAAGCTTAAATATTTTCAATAAATTAGATTGATAAATAGAAATCAAAGACGTTTATCATGTTAAATTGTTCTTTAATACTTTTATTAAATGCTGTTCTTTAGACTTTCTATTCAAAGGTATTAAGCAGCACAACTGTTTTTAATGTTAATAATAGAGAATTTTTCACGAGCAGCAAATTAGCATATTACAATGATTTCTGAAGGATCATGTGACGCTGAAAACTGGAAGAGTCAGGTTTGCCATCACAGGAATAAGGTATACTTTAAAATCTATTTCGATAGAAAACTGTTATTTATTGTAGTAATAATTCACAGTATTACTGTTTTTGCTGTATTTTTTTATCAAATAAACGCAGCCTTGCTTTCAAAAACATTAAAACAGTCTTACTGACCCCAAACCTTTGAAAGGCAATTGTATCGTTTCAAAAGAAGTTTGTACTAACGATTCTGCCTTAATGTGCTTGAATAATATCTTTAAATCTAATAATTAATTTAAAATGTAAAAAATATTCAAATGGAAAACTTGCAGGGTAGCACCTGTTAGACATGCAGAATAGCATGAAATGTAAGTTAATAACAATAATACAAGTACTGAATTATTCAGGTGGGATATACCAGCTTCAGGAGGTCCATGTGTGCAAACACAATAGAGAGATAAAGGCATCTGTTTACATGTGAATGTGCACTGTTCCGACTGTCGTGTCAGGACCTTGTTTCCAGTGTGTTGTTTGGGGATGACAGGAACAGTAAAAGAAAAGCTGTAAACCATGTCGGGTCAATGTCAGCGTGCGATCACGGCTTTACTACAAAAAGAGCACAGTGTACTTTACATGTTTATGTTTGTACAAGTTTAAACCTTGCGGTTATTATCAAATAACCTCAAATGGAGCTGCCTTGTGGTATAGCAGACTGCGATTGGTCACGAGTTGAAGAGCCACTTTTTTAGGCTGAGATTGAGAGCCAAATAACACATACACACACACACTCACTCACACACACACTTAAACGGCTGGAAAGTGAATTTTAATGCAAAAAAAAAAAATCCATAAATGAATCGACCATATTTAATTAAAAGAGCTTGATGCTTAATTTAATTTCTTTCCAATTTGAATTTGGACTCTTTTCTTTAATGTTAAAGTAGTTCAGATGTAATTGAGAAACTGAGAGCACAAAATAACATCTGTGGTATTTGTGCTAGCATTGTTCTGTTTTGACCTTTTACGTTACCTCGAAGCGTTTAGTATGTTTCTCTTCGACTGAAAGTCTGTTTGTGAATGTATTTTTGTGTTTGCACAGATATCTCTTAGCACCGGTAGAATCTGTTTGCTCATAGTGTTATGTACAGTAGGGTGTGAGTGGCATAAGCTTCGTGTTTGTGTATGGATTAATAGGGATCTGCAAGTAATGTGCAGTTGCTAGACTGGAACGTTGCAATATGTATCGTGTTTTGTGTTCGTCTGCGAACATGTTTGATGTGTAACATAAGTGTTGTCTTGGGAAGACTTTGGTATTGTGTGCATGTTTATAGACTTATGTGACATAGCAGGATTAACATGCACGAGGATGCAGGATTGAGTGACGCGCTGAAACATAATTCAACCTTGGTGAAGTGTAGCACAAAAATCCTTTCTGCTAATTGAGACATAATTTTTTCTTAATAAGGTCATGTTTGCAATGTAGGAGACTTTGTGTAACACTGAGCCTAAGTTTCCTTGTTTGGCTTATTAAGTGGACACCAGCGCTCTCAATTTCGCCCAGATACTTGCAGTTAATTGCTTGTGTAAATCATTCCACTCTTGTCACCTGCAACGACTGACGTCACTGCCAACAAACCGGCCTTTATTCTGTGGGATTACATCATGCTAAAAACATGATTTTGATTTATCAAAATGACAGTGCCTGTGAAGCTGAAGTGATGAATTATGAGAGATAAAAATCTCTGCACTGCCATCTCTGTCACTCATTAAAGGGTGGGAATGAAGATGCATTTGAAACATGTTTGCTTGTGTGGTAGACATGTTGTATAACATGCTCATTCAGACACTGGAAGTGGTAGAAAGTCATTTAATCTCTTTTTTTTTTTGCTTTTCAGTAGACTAGACTAATCATAATAATCATTATTTAAAGTTTTTAACTAATTATTTTTATTTGTCTATAAATATTTGGACATTTTAATGTATTTTTATTTTATTTTAATGGGGCATAATAAATATATATATTATATATAATTTTATTTATATTATTATTATTATATATTTTTTTACTTTATTCATCCATTTTTATATACTTTTTTTATATTCATTTATTTATTAATTTACAGTCATTTGTTTTTATTTCATTTTCATTTATTATGTTTAATTAATCCACAATGTTCAGCGTTGAGCTGGCCAGTTTTAGACATTGACCTAGTTTGTGAATGACAACACAGTTGTGTTGATGCTCTTATTTCGTTATGAATCACTCGGCTTTGAAGAGAAAGGACCCAACAAATGAGACACCTTTGGAAAGTAGCAACATTAAGCGCATCAAGCAGTCACCGCATTAATCAAAGGATTAAAACGGCATTAAATTTGTCTAAAAAAAAATTATAGTACCTTTATGTAAGCCTTGACTGCTCCACATTAGGCAAAGAAAGAACATAAGACAGATGTGTCCTATGGTACACCTGGTCTTTTTTTGGGGGACTATTCAGTCCTAGAAAATGGGTTAAGATGGCTTGACTTATCAACGTGGAGCTCCTTTAAAATTTTGGAAGGAATGTGACTGACATGGTACGTCTGAAAAATATGCCAGTCTTTGTGAATTCGCTAGCACGAGCACTCAACTCTTGATTGAGAGGTGGAAAATAGCCGTTTACAGAATAAAAGCAGGTATTGCAATGAACAATTCGTCTTTTGTGCGGTGTAAACGGACACATTCCTGTCTCATGCCCTGCCCTAAAGGAGTTAACATTAGTCAAGAGAAGCAGTGAGTATTTAGTTTTATTAGCTTTTAGTTTTTATTATTTATTATTATTGCCATTACAATGACCTTGGCAAAATGGTAAACGGAAGTAAGGAATGAAAGAATAAAAATAAAGGATGGAGGTTTGGATCATGGCATTACCAGAGACGTTAGCTCAAGTGATTGGAAGACTATGGATCATGAAATATTCAGCTGCAGGTTACTATCATAGTGTGTGATTCCAAAGTAAACTCTGAAAATGATTAATGATGTTTAAGATTATGGAGTAGGATGCAAGAGTAGAACTTGAGTCTAAAAACATAAGACTCCAGTTATCACGTTATACAGAGAAATGTTATTAGGCCTCGAGGTTTGTATTTCCATCTTTTGTTTCATGCACATTGGTGGAAAGATCTCAAAATCTCCACATTTTTGCTTTCTCATTTAAAACAGAAACCTCTCTGGTTCCCTTTTCTGTGGGTCAAGTCATTGCGCTCTCTCTGTAGTCGACGCTGGTGCCATTTGTCTGCATGACCTTTAGATATGTACTATATACACGTAGTGCTTAACAACAAGTATATATTTTTTTCCTAGTCAGGCCAGCAGTTACAATATGTGTAGCCCTGCCAATATTTCCACAGGCCCTACCACTTTATATTTAGAAACCTGTCTTATAAATTTACTTTTTATTTTAATTATTTTATTTAGTTGTATTGCTTTTTACACAGCTACTTGCCAAATAAATGAACATTAAATACAGATTTGAGTAAAATCTTTATTATTTAAGAGTGCCTCTTATACAAGAGACTTTTTACAGGAATGAGTTGCCTTGAACAACAGTCAGTTTTGTGAAAATTATGGATAAATCAGACTAATCAGAATCAAGTATTTCTGAGCACTGTGTAATCATTTTAATTGGTTTGCTGTTTCAGGACTGCCACAAGTCATTATCCTTCTCTAATGCTCATCTATGTTAGCCAGCTATAGATAACATTACATATTTAATTCATAATTTGCGACAGCAGTGTTCAGTTCTACACAAACATTCGTAAAAACAAACGGGTAAGAAGGGTCGCTGATTGGACCAGTGACCGTCGGTCTGAGATTGTGAGCTGGATTGTTTTTGACACATAAGTGGAAGGCATTTGATGACAACACAAACATTCGGCAAAACAATGATATGGTAATGAATTTGGTCTGTAGAGAGACCTACTAGACACCAGAGTATATAATTACAACTATTTATAGCTTGGAAGCATTCATCATCTTCTCTCAAAATAAACAAGCAGGTCAAGCACTCATATTTGATATTTTTATGTTAATCTGAAGCACATTGTGCTCATTGCTTTTAACAAAACTGAGGTGAATGCTCCGCGATGCAGATCTTGGCATATCAGTTTGTGCATTGTCAGTGTTTCAACAGTCTGTAGGCTTCTTTTACGTACAGATAAGCGCACACAATAGCTCACATCATTCCTTCGAGCTCCTAAATGACAGCGCCTGTCAACTGTGATGACACATGTGCTGTGTGTGTGTCAGAGAGTTGGTTCAGTCAGAGACCACTCACATGTGGTAGTTGTTGGTTTCTGTCAGCACAAGGTTAACTGTCAACTGTCAGGAGTTGAACAGAACCTTGTGTGAGACTGCGCTGTTCTTTAGCAAATGAAATAGCATGATGAAAAACGTGTGGCCGGATTATATGGATTGCACTATTCTCTTCTTTTAGAAGTGTTTGCACAAAGCCCAGACCTGAACACCTTGGGGATGAATTTTGAAAAGCCTGCTGTTAGCCAGACCCAACATAAGCGTCTGACCTCACAGATGCTCCACTCTTTGAATGGATGCAAAACCAAAAGTCATGTTCCAAAATATAATGGAAGAGATTTGAGATTAAATGTTAAATAAAACCCAAGCATTGGTGAGGTCAGGCACTGATGATGAATGATGGGGTCTGGCCTGCTCTTCCAATTCATCCCAGTGCTTTTCAAAGGGGGTTCAGGTCTGGACTTTGCAGGCTGGCGAAGCTATTCAACACCAGATGTAATTATTTAATAATAAATAAATAAAAATTAAAAAACACACATTAAAAACGAAAGAAACAACTAAGAAAAAACAACTTTAAAATGTTATTTTGTAAAGATTTGTTTCTGTTTTGTAAAGTTTTGTTTTGCGTGTGTGTGTTTTAGTTTTTTTATTGTTTTGTTTCTTTTTTTTTGTTTGTTTATAGCCATTTTCTTAGTAAATAAGTAAATACATTTTTCATATATAAATTTTTTTTTTTTTAATATAAATAATTTGTAAAAATAAATGAAAAAACATTTAAATTACATTTTTATTTTAATTAATTAATAATACATTAAAATTAAATATTTATTTAAAAAAATTTAACTAGAACATTAGTGAATAATAGTTTTCAGTTAATAAAGGGTGTTCCTGAGCCCTACTGTTGGAGCTGTGGTGCTTCATGGGCCCAAAAAGGTTGAGAAATGCTGTCTTCTGGAAACATAAGATGTGGTAAAAATAGAGCTTTGTTTTTACAAGGATGGAGACAGTTTAAGGACATCTGTAACAGGCTAAATGATTCCCTAATTATTCGCAGTCATGGTTTCTCCCCTCCCTCCGCTCTCACACACTCAGGCGTGCATGAGTTCTGCGATTGCTACAGACAACTTGCGCCTGGGGCAACCCCAACCGCAGCCCATAATGATCCAGGCTGTTGCCATGTTTACATGTGTGTTTATGTTTGAGGGAAGGAGTGAATGATGAGGTGAGCGTGTCTGGTTGAGCAAGCAGAAGAGCGAGGGACGTTGGTGTCATCTCAAGCATAGATTTAATTAGCTGATGAATTCCAATCCTGACGTGCTGAAGCCGTGAGCAGTGTAGGAGTAGTATCGACAGAGGAGGCCAGCTCTATTAGGTAGAGCCGAAAGAGAGCGGGTGTTCGCTTGTGCACGAGTCGCCCCGGGCCACGGGGATTTTCCCGATGTCAGACATAAATCCTGACCCTGACAGCTCCAAGTTGCTGTGGAAACACGAAGAAATTGCTTTTGCAGCACAATTTTCTACGAGTCTCCTGCTCACTTCGGATAAAATCCCGATAATTTCCAAAATCTTTTCTTAGCCTGCAGATGCATAGAGGGAGCAATTTGGAGTTAGCAGCACACTTACTTGCATCAATGCAATGGCTACAGCTACTAGTAACAGCTGGAAACAGCAAATTACGGTATCGGTGTTCCTCTAATAGCGCTATTTTGGCATTTTCATGACATTTGTAATCCGCGTCCTGGCTGTTTGTTTGGAGAAAACAATGCTTAAGAAATGAAAATTGCTTGCGGCATGGCAAGATGCCGTGAAAGCTCTCCACACAATCTGAAGACATAAATCTACTTTTACCTGACAGAAACATGTCTGTCTTAGTTCGAACTGGTATGATTGAATGTTTTGGCTCATATTTAAGTGCATGTTTGCACAGTCCAAAAAACTTCAAGCTAATTATCCCAGCAACGGTAATGATAGCTACTGGACGAGAGCCAAGCAACACAGCTAAAGTCAATCTGTAGCTGCATTATAAGGATTATTACGAAAGTGCTGCGAATTTGCGTTGCGAAGTTACTTGGATATCGTTTCAGTCTCACGATAATCTGCTGTCAGTCGCTTTTGTTTTTTCTCTGAGGTGTGGTTACAGATGCGCACTAGGGTATTTCAGGACTAATTCAGATCGTGCCTGTTGCTGAGGGCTTGTCTTGGTGGAAAAAACGTGTAGGTGCGATTCTGAGAAGCGTAGGTTATGTCAAATTTGAGGAACAGGTTAGATGAGTTGTCTCTCCCTCTCTTTCTCCTGCTCAGTTCCTGTCTGTTTTTCTGTTTCTTGCTTTCTCTCCCTATCTTTAACATCTCGGTTTCAGTCAGGGATTCCCCGCCTCGCTCGTGTTTGGGAATTGAGTATGTCTGAACTCGTTAAATTAGAGCAAGGACCTTCTTTCTCAAAAACACTGTAGTAATTCAGTTGCATGATGCAGCACCTCAAACTATTTGCAATGTTTAAGGAATAGTTCATCCAGATATTAACACTTATTTTACTCACCTTTGCTCTGTATACAGTATGACAACATTTTGTAACACTTTGATGAGTGTAACTTTTTCCATATAAATACAATTAAATTATTAAAGGTTTCAAAAGTATGCAAAGGCATAATGAAAGTGTGATAGAAGTTCATATGAGTCTGTGCGCTAAATTAATTTAAAGTCGTAGGATAACTATTTATTAGGAGCAGGTTAAAAAAATTATCTTTCACTGAAAATATTGATGTCCATTCTTGTTCTCTTTCCCGCGTTCATGAGAGAAGTAACAGTAACTGATTTATGAAAAAAAATTGTTCTTTTACGTGTTTTTAAATCTTTTTTTATGAATCAGTTAACCAAATCCTAAAAAGTTCAGATTTTCGGTTCATAGTCAGTTTCAGAATCAGCTTTATTGCGAGGTATGTTTACACATAAACAAGAAATTTGTTTTAGTTACAAAAGCTTCATAGTGCAACCAAATGACAGTGACAAGACAGATAATAGTAAAAAATAATATAAAAAATAAACGAAATAGACAGTGTACAAAAAGCAAAAACTAAATATAATATAGACAATTATGATGTACAGGTATGATGTGTTGTAAATTTTTAATGTAAACAAGTGTTTTTATAATAGTTTGTACTACACTGCAAAATCAATCTACCTTAGAGATAGTTTAACATTGTTAGATAATACTGTGTTGTTGTTCTTTAGATGGCTTGCAAATTACATGCCCTGTTATCCATATACTGTACATGATTTAGCTGTTTGACCCAGTTTACATGAGCTAGAAGACAGATCGTTTGATGCTCTGTGTTTTCCAGTAACAGCAGAGCATGCAGCTCTATGCAAACAAAGACACTTGATATCAACCAAAGAAAAGATACCTTCTCTCAGTTTAGAGCGCTTTGCACTGAGTTTTATTACCAGGCAGTTGCTTGTTTTCATATTTCCTTAAATTATGTTTATGTTGGCAACTTCTTGGCTTATGTTATTGAGTTATGTCATAAGAACGAATTGCATTTAGCCATTTACTTGTATACTTTTACATTTAAGTCTTACGCATAAGTGCCTTGTGTTTGGCAGATCTCCTTTGACCTGGCTGAGTACACCGCAGACGTTGACGGGGTGGGGACCCTACGGCTGCTGGATGCAGTGAAGACCTGCGGTTTAACTGACACCGTCCGCTTCTACCAGGCCTCCACCAGCGAGCTCTACGGGAAAGTACAGGAAATTCCCCAGAAGGAGACCACACCGTTTTACCCACGATCTCCTTATGGTCAGCATGCACACATCTAAAAACATGCTGTTTCATATTTTTACGTTGTTATAATAAATAATAATAATAAATAAATACACAAAATATATATCTTTTTTTCGCCAGGTGCTGCTAAACTCTATGCATACTGGATCGTGGTGAACTTCAGGGAAGCCTATAACCTCTTTGCTGTGAATGGGATCTTGTTCAATCATGAGAGTCCTAGAAGAGGTCAGAAACATGCCACAAACTTTTTCTCTGTTTTGGTTTGTTTGGTTCTTTTAGTGCAGAGATACTGAGATCACTTTTCTCGGGGGCCACTTTCTGGTAAAAGTACGCCTTACGTGGTTTCATTTTCATTTGGTTTTGAAAAATGTGCAGTAACCAAGAGCCACTGCTATGTGTTAGACCTCATAATTTCTGTCACCTCATTCATCAAAACGGGCATAAGTTCTGTCAACTCAACCTCCTTTTTAATTTTCATAACAAAATAAGAGTAATGAATAGTGGGGGTTTAAAAATGTTAGTCTTGCATACAAATGCGTTTATAATCTTTAAATCCTTCCAGTATGTTACAGGTTCACTCAAAAATCTAAATTCTGTCATAATTTACTTGTGTGGTATTTTTAAGATTTGTGATTCTCGTTAAACTATCCCTTTAACATCTCAACTACCCTACCATTCAAAAGTTTGGGGTCAGTAAGATTTTATGTTTTTGTAAGAAGTCTCCTATTTTCAACAAGGCTGCATTTATTTGATCAAAAATACACTAATATTATGATATCGCAATTTAAAAGAACAGGCATTTTTATTTTTTATTACATTTTAAAAGTAATTTTAAAGTTAGCTGAAGCAATTACTCCAGTCTTCAGTGTCACGTGATGCTGATTTGCTGCTCAGGAATCATTTCTTATTATTAATGTTGAAATATAGACTGCTAAATGAAGTGTGGAAATCATTGCAGTGTTTTTTTTAGGATTCTTTGATAAATGATTTATTTAATGCAGAGCAACTTTTTTTTTTTTTTTTTTTTTTTAAGAAATCATGTGTAGCAATAAAATGTTCTTAATATAAATGTCATTATAAAAGTATAAATTTTTTTCAAAAATAAAACCTTACTGACCCCAAGCTTTTCAACGTAATGAATAAAAAAAATCATCGTAATGTAGCGCACACTACACATGCAAATATGAATTTTAAAGAACCAATTTTCAACTAATTTGTAGACTCATCCACAAGCGTATTCATCCATCAATTTTAGGTGTGAAGCTTTCATAGTTTGCTTAAATTACAAATATTTGCTACTAGATGCAACCTCCGGAGTGAAATATTCTGTCAGTGCCTTGATAGCAGTCTTGGCGCGACAGAACTGTTTACATTACAAGTTCGTGGCGTGACACTCTACTCCAATTATAGCACTTAAAGTGTAGATATTTTCAGTAATTGTAATGGGAGTGACAGTTTTGTAGTGCCATGTGATTAAATCTAGTTTAATTTAATTTCTTAATCAGACAGAATCAGGCTTATCTAGATGTCAAGATGGCCCACTAGGTTAGGAGACATACAATAACAGCTCTACACACTACACTAAAGGAAGTGATGCAAGAGTCCAGGGAGCATGTTATATGTGTGGCCAGACCCATTGTGATTGGTTTACGGGAGAGTATCATGACACAACATTTGGTAAAGGGTGCAGCCATGACATCTTCTCAACAACAAGAGTGTTGTTCTGAGCCAAATCCCCCCCGACCACACACAAACACACAATTCCAGAGCACAGGAAGAGCGATGATGTCATTAGTGGCGTGTTTTTTTTTTTTTTTTTTTTTTAAGCCAATGACACTAACATAGCCAACTAGACAGTCTAAGTGTGTGTGTGTGTATAAGTTTAAGGAAGATGAGGAAAGAAGGGAGTACAGGGCTGGAGTAGGGTTAGATAGCTAGACAGGGAGGGAGATGGATGGGATAGTGTGAAAAAAGCCAACTTCATTTCCTGTCTGATCTCAGTGGTAGCCTCCCCTCATTGGGCTGGCCGGCAATGATGAGTTAATCTGGTTTGGAATTCACTTCGGAATTTCAGCCGGTATCCACTTTCACCAATAAACAAACCTCGAAAGAGTTTACGAAATATGAGAAGAGAAAAATAATCTGTTACAAATCCGCCACAGAGACGTCTGTTGTCTGTGCGCATGTGAAAGCAGTTACACTTTGACACCTATTCAGGTTCTTATGTCTAATAATAGTGGGTAGTTATAGACGAGAGAAGCGGTCATGCCAGTCAATCCGACGACATCTGAGGGCTCCTCCATTACTCGCTCTTCTCTCGTCTTTTTGTTCCCTCACGATCCCTCTTTCTTGTTGAAAGACGAGCGTTTTAAGAAGTTAAACCTCTCCAGGTGAGAAGGGCTGCACCTGTATGAAGGTGTCGATGGACCTCTCACCTATCGCAGACACACACACACACACACACACACACACACACATTCACACTGTTGGATGAGCCGTGAGATGTTTTGCTCTTTCACTCCTCGTCTACCCGTCTCACACACCTGTGTTTGTGTATTCATGTTGTCACAGCAACAAAGAAGGGAAGTGAATGAGATGCTCCTTTAATGTCTCAAATTAAACATCACTCCTCACCTTGTATCTCTGTCGCTTTCTGCTTCTCACTCTCTGTCTGTCCGACACACACTTCAACATACACTCCCAAAAGCTTACATGGTTCGTTACTTGGGGCTCGACAATAAGGATTTTTTTTCTAAATGCCTAGCTGGTGATGTAGTTCAGATTTCTACATGACTCTTGGATAATTAGTTGTATTATATTATACATTTTATTTTTATAAAAACACATTTTAAGGCAAAACCTTTTATTATTTGCAGCATAATTTGTCACATTTATTTATCAATTAATCGATTTAAGTTTTTAATGTATGTTATTAATATAATATTTATTTTATGATCTCTTGTCTTGTATAATTACCTATGGTTTTTCAGGAATGTGGGGTTCAGTTATTTTTTATTATTAGAAAAAATATATTTATGCAATATATAAAATAACTATCAATAATATATTGAAGATATATAATTAATAAATATTAAATGAGTCCTATTATGCCACTTTTTTACAATATGTTATTGAAGTCTCAAGTGTCCCCAATTTCTGTCTATGAAGTTTCAGCTGGAAATACCCCACGAGTCATTTATTATATCATTTTGAAAATGCCCATTTTGAGTGGAAGCAGAAACGCACTGTTTTCATGCATGTCTCTTTAAATGCAAATGAGCTGCTGCCCCACCCCCCACTCCTCTTCCAGTATAGGGCTGTACTTCTCATACCTCAGATACTCTGCTAAAAAAAACATCTGTTTGGTTTTGATGATCATATCTATCGCTCTGAAATCATTTGTTTTAAACCATGTTAGTTGAAACTTCAAATAAACGGTTTCATGAGTGCACACGTGCAGAAAGCGGCTGTCACGCGGCATGTGAGTGCTAAACTAAGTTCTCTTTCATGTCTTATTGAACTTAAAAAGAAATTGCATGTTTATATTAGAATCTCTGTGCCAGCAGCAAAAACGTCCATTTCCCGCTAACATTTGAGCGACGTTAAGTGTTTTCTTAAACAGCACTGATTGGCCAGTGTTCACACGCTCAACAGATTTGACTCTGATTGGGTTCAATGATCATTGCTTCACGCTCTTCACCAAAGCACAGAAGAAGTGATGGAAAGTTTGGATCATTTTATGGACCCGGTCATTTAAATCTCTTTCATCAAAATGTAATTTCGTTCATTTAATTCATTTCAACAGAATATAATTAATCTTAAATAGCCAAATTCACCAACACATCTACTTACGCGACATTGAACATATTTTGAATCAGAAAAACAACTATAATACAACCAAGGCTACTACTACTAGTTCTGTTTCCTGTTAAGAACCTATAGGAAGATGTGCATGCGGGTAAACCTGAAATGAACGATTCCCTCGACCAGACAACTTGATATTCCTGATTCATATGAATGATTTGTTCATACTGTACTTTTGACAACACTACAGCAGTGTAATATACAGTAAATAAATGAATAAATCCACTGAGGCTGTGCTCATCAGTGCAGCCAAAGACAGAACAGTTAGCATGCTTTGCTTGAACTTTTGTTTTGGTGTTAGAACTGGTACACTGATGTCGCGATTTCACGTTTTCTGGGTGGGTAGGTGCACCTGTTATAGCACTTAAAAGTCTGATTTTCATGATATGTCCCTTTTAAGAAAGTCATAAAATATTTTACGTTCGTAATTTTTGACCTTTCTAAATGTTAATTTCATATTAATATTATCATGCAAATATTTTTTTCACCAATACATTTTTATTTCTATATTTTTTTCATTTAATGTAATTTCTTTTCAAAGAAAATTTCGAATAGTATCTGGAAGTTATATGGTTATAGTTTTCTGCATGTAACTATATTAAAAACTCATGCTAACTGTTATTTCTGGTTTGACATTGCAGCTTTGCCGGTTCTGAAAGAGAGCAGGGTGCTGCTGTGTGTTTGTCATTCATTTAAATGAACGTGGCAAGCCGATGGTTGCGTGTACATCTGCATGAATGTGTGTTCAGACATGTGTCAAGAAACAGGAATAGGGCCTTATACTGACAGTCGTTTTTTCACATGCTGGAAATATCTGAGTGTCAGTGACTGATAGACCAGACATCTTGACTGCACTTTATTTCCACCTGGTTTGGCAGGGCGTCTTTCCATCCATTAGAAATTTCGCCTAGGTACTCAACGTTACCCTCGCTCATTACTCTTAAAATGTGCATTGACAGTGCCCGGGCACCTTCCGCTGCCAACACGCACACCTGCAGGTCTGCCGCGATCCCGTCCGCATAATCATGGTCTAAACGTGCCCTAAACTGGGTTGTTTTAGACTTGATGAGAGCGAGCTGCGGTCGACTCCCTGCGACTCTGCTCCTCGTCACGGCTTCCCACCGTGTGCTAAGAGACGGCCTAATTACACTCCGACTGGAAACAGGAGCCGGTGTGCGGAAATGGCCTGTCTTGGACTTTTAAACACACTTGCGCACAGACGCATAGCCGCCCCATTATTGTGGACCACGGTTTGGTCAATCGGCGTCGATTTACCTTTTCCCCCTCTTTTTTTTCAAAAGAGTGAACAGAAATCAGATCCTCGGGTCCCCCCCCCTGTGGTTTGTCTGTGACGACGGATTGACCCGGCTGTTTACAGTGTGGTATTTTAAACCGTTCTTCTCGTGCCAAGCTCACGCACCTGGTCATGAGCTGCGTTTAGTTCGGATTAGAAAGAGCCCTTTGTGATAGCAGCAAGCCTGCGCACGGGGGGCCCATGACGGACACCCTGTAAGTGGAAAGAGCCTGTCCACTTATGAATTTTTATTTTTTTATTTTTTACATTTCATTTCAGGTTACACTGCAGATCAGGGCTCAGCAATTAAGGTGACCCGCTGCGGGCCTAGGGACACTGTTTTGGATCAGTGCTACAGCATATCTTTTTTCATGTACAGTACAATATATTTTTTTGCCTGGAAAACATAAACATATGGTTTTCTATGACATTTAATTGCGGATTCTGCTTACTAGTAAAAACTTTATTGCTGTTTTTAGTTAACATTTGATTTAAAATGGTGAAAATGTTTATAATTATTATTATTATTTAAAAAAAATAATGTACACTTTAATGTCAAGCTTTTGGATGATCCAGCACTACATTATACCGCATTGTGTATGTATGTATTTTTTTTTTTAGTTAAAGCTTTCCCTGAGAACCAAACCAATGACCTTTGCGTCGATTGGGATTATTGTCTACTGTTTGAATGCTTTTAAATAATTAAAGAAATGTACCTTTATGCATTTGACAAGTGGTTTTTTTAATGAAGTGACTTGCGCTGTATTTAAAGTATATAAGTTCATGCATTTCCTGGGAATCGAACTTTGGGAAATGTGTGTGTTTTAGCCATGGTTTGGCTGTTTGAGCAAGAATGCTTAAAAATGTATTTCAATAATTTTCAAATAAATTTACATTTATACATTTGGCAGACGGTTTTATTCAAAGTGAGTTATAGACATGTCATCAGTTCATGTATTCTTTGGGAATCAAACACGTGACCATTTACTGTTTAAGCTATGGGAACTAAATATTAAACCTTACAGGAATTTCTCACATATTTACAGTTATATATGTAAACATAACATTATAAATTCACGGGCGCAGAGCAAGTAGAAATCTAGCCTTACTGGGCAAGCAGAAAAAAGTTTAGGAAGGGTTTAAGACCGCCCCAGTCTTGTAGTTGACTTTTGTTTTGCAATTATAGGGCATGATCTTCCCGGCATTGCTGATTCTCTCTAGACAGCATTTATGGCCAAAATCACACACCCATGTAGGCCTCAGCCCAAGTCAAGAGCGTAATAGTGGTCGTTCACTTATACACTTAAAGTGTGTTCCTGCTCTGACCCGGGCCTGATATTATAGGCAGTGGAGGTTTTCGTCTAGAACTCCCACCTCTGTCTGATTCAAGCTATAGCACAACCCAGCAGGACATGAGAGCGGCCAAGGTTTCCCACAGATGAAGCATGTGTGTGTGTGCGTGTGTGTGTCTGGCAGCTCAGTAGGACTTTGGACGGGCTTACAGATTCTCTGGGGTGGTCCAGTGACTAGACAAGAGTCTGATTTTTATCCCTGTGTGTGACTGTTAGTGTGTGTGTGTGCGTGAAAGGGCAGATTAACAGCCATAGTTCTCAATTCGCTTTGGCCAAAACGCAAATTTGCACTGACGTGTATGGGGGGGGGGGGTGGGGGGTCAAAAATGAATGAAATGGACAGGTACAAGAAAAGAATAAAGAATGAAAAAAAAATAAGAGTGAAAAAGAATGGCAAGGCAGAATTAATGCTTCATACTAATTTTTTCAAATCTGTGTGTACATGTTTTTTCAGGTTCAAATTTTGTAACTAGGAAGATCAGTCGCTCTGTGGCAAAGATCCATCTTGGGCAGTTGCAGTGCTTCAGTCTGGGCAATCTGGACTCCAAGAGAGACTGGGGCCATGCCAAAGATTATGTGGAGGTACTGGAACACACTCACACATTTGGTTCAATTCTGTTGAGGACGTACATACTGTATACACACAAAATGTTTTCTTCCATAGTACATGTTGTACCAACCCATTGCCCCGCTGTCTCTATGAGAGTGAACACTACATTGATATTTCAGCCCTGTATTTTGTTTTAAAAATGTTAGGCCACTTTCAGAACTCTGAAACATCTACACCAATGCTGGTTTAGAATCACTTTAAACAGTTATTTTAACTTAATAATATTGATAATCAGCATACTCTTTGAGTATACGTTTGAACTAAAAAAAAAATAAATAATATATATATATATATATATATATATATATATATATATATATATATATATATATATTACATGTACATTATATATATTATTATATACATTTAATTATTGTTTTTATTAATTTATATTATAATTAGTATTGATTATGTAAAATCTGATGAACCATGAAATCTCCATAAAATTATCTATATCGTAGGAAAAATTGTGCTAATGCTTTCTATTAGTTGCATTGCAACAACAAAATTATTTGAAATATGAGGTAGGTTTTTTTTTTTTTTTACTTACTTGCCCTACTTTAAAAAGCATAGTTGCGTGTGAGATTTCTTTGCATCTGGGCTGCTGGATTGCATAATTACTTTCTTGTTCTCTGTTTATTTTTTTGTTACTGTTGATGCAATGTGCATTCCTGTTTAATGGTGTGTCTGGGTTCTTAGTTATTAGTTTTTGCAAGCATTTCTTTTTGTGGTAATGACAGATACAAAGTGAACATCAATTTCGGTGTCTTCTGTTACTATTTTTTTCTTTAAGAAAGGGATCCATTGGTCACATGTTGTTGCTCCATAAACATGTCAACATGTCAGCCAGCTGGCTATGATGAAGATCCCAAAGTTCCTGATAAACTGAATTCCCAGAATGAGAGCAACAGTGCATGAAATCATCAGCATCCTATTGACAAATTATTATTTCTCCTTTAGTGGAGTTGCAGTTTGCAACTATACTTTTGCTATTGCTGTCTGTTTATGCTGTTGCCATCTAAAATTAGTTTTACCTATTAAATCAAGCCCAACAAGGATCCCAAAGCAACTTAAAGGGGTACTCTACTCTAAAATGAAAATTTTGTTGTTAATCATTTACCCCCATGTCGTTCCAAACCCATAAAAGCTTAGTTTGTCTTCAGAACACAATTTAAGATATTTTGGATGAAAACCTGGAGTGTCAAGTAAAACACTTCAAGTGTCAAGGTCCATAAAATGTTTGAAAAGTCATCGTCAGAATACTCCATCTGCCACTTCTTGTAAGCGAAGAAAACAAAAATGACGACTTTATTCGATAATTCCTTTGTCAACTGTCTCCTCTGTGTCACTCCATATCACAGTGCTGCGTATACTCTTCTGTGTCCTCCGTGCCACAAGGATGCGCTGTTTTATTTCAAATCAAAGGTAAATACACATAGAAACAGCACATCCTTGTGGTGCGGAGGACACTGAAGGGCATACATTTTTTCGATTACAAAACGTGTTCCCGTCACAACATATAACCCAGATTGCACGTCTGATGGCAGTCACTTATTTTCTTGCCAGTCTATAGGACAGTCTCAAGCCTCCAGGTTTTCATCCAAAATATCATGGGGGAATGACATGGGGGTAAGTGATTTAATAACAATTTTCATTTTGGGGTGGAGTAACCCTTTAATTGGTATTAGATTATGAAAATAAATGTTTCTCAATCATATTATCATGGTTTCTGAAGGATCATGTAACACAGAAGGTTCAGCTTTGCCATGGCAGGAATAAATTATATTTAAAATATATATATTGAATTCAAAACCAGTTATTTTAAGTTGTAATAATAGTTCACAATTATAAATATTACAGGGTTTACTCTTACGTTTTTTTTTTGTTTTTGTTTGTGAGCCAAAGTGTCGTCTTTCAAACACATTTCAAAATGTAAGCTCTGAGAGTTTTGGAGACTTTGATTTGCACAGCTGTCAAGGAATTTTGTATATATCTTACAAAATTTGATAAAATCATGTCTACTGTTTAAATGAAATCTAGAAACAAGTTTGTTCATCAGTTTGACTGAGTGTAAAATTCTATGTTACAACTATTACGAGAACTATTTATAACTATATATTCAGTTTGGTCTGCCATATGTAATATGTGTATTTTGACCTTGCACTTTCTTTTCAATTTGCTTGTAATTACCCTCTGAGTGCACAGCCGTGCTGTCGTGTTTATCCTGGATTAGAGAGACCTGTGTTCCTTTAGATTTTTGCCAGAGTGGTTTAGGTTTGTGTGTGTGTGCATGCATGTGTGAGCTGCTCCAGGTTTCCTGTGGGAACGCTGGTATTCCAGGCGGCTGAATCATGCAGCCAGGTTTATGTGGCTCAGGACTGGGGCAGATTTCGGGAAATGGGACCAAAGCTGTGAGCGTGTGTATATTTGTGAGAGTTGTGCGTGTGTGTGGAGATGGAGTAGATCAGCGCGGTTAGCTATAGAAACAGTCCATGGATTCTACGCCGTGTATTTTACCTTCAGGCAAAGTACAAAAATGTAAAAATCCTCTGTCTGATCCATAGGTTTAGATTTTTCCATACAGACAGTGTGTCAGTCATCTTTTGTTCGCACTGTTGATTTCCGTCCTGCACCTCTTGAAGGCCTCAACTCCACGATTCTTCCTCACGCTATTCCAGTCTTTGTGAAATCTTTAGTGAGAGTCATGTTTGAAAGAGTGAGTTTGTTGCAGTACACCATGTAGATGTGTTTTTTAACAAGTCAAGTGCCATCAGTCACTATTATTGTTTTTAACTTGTATAGCATTTGAACTCGTCTATGCAGTACTATTTAGCAGTAATGCATTAAATCGACCAAAGTTACAGTTAAAGACATTTAAATTGTTTTCATGTTTCATGTTCTTTTGAACTTGATCCTGAAAAAAAAAAAAATTTAGTAGCACAGCTGTTTTTATCATAATAAATAATTACGCTCCAAATAATAATATTTTCATGCTTTCTAAAGGATCATGACACTGAAGACTAATGACTGCTAAAAATTCTATTCACAGGAATAAATATATATATATATATTTTTAATATACATTAAATTAAGAGGACAGCTCATTTAAATTGTAATAATATTTCAGAGTATTACTCTTTATTCTGTATTTTTGATCAAATAAATGCAGCCTTGCTAAGCATAAAAGACTTTTATCATAAACATTAATAACAGCTCAAACTTTTGAACGGTAGTTTATGTGAGATCTTTTTTTCTGTGCATGTCTGTGCTTTTTATTTAGAAGCGCACAGATAGGACTCCATGTGGTCGAAGCAGTGGGAGATCAACACTGTATGTTTGTGTAAACTCTTGAACCCGCGCACAGATTTAATTGGTTCACTGTTTGTATGACTTAATAAGCTGTTTGAAGCTTGAAGCTTTATAGTTTTATGAAATTCAGACTTCAGGCCTCCACTAAAAACATACATAAAATCAGGGCGCAAATGAAGTGAAGTTCAAAGATTCCTGTGAAAACACACAGGCTGAGCTGATAGCGCGAAACTCTCAACGGGGTCTTAGAGGTTGGTGATGTTTTTGTTATGTTTAGATGATTTCACCTCAGATCGCTTTGTTTCTCCAGCAACAAAATGATTTTTGTCCTCGTTCTCACCTCATGCATCCATCCGCACCACCGACCAATCGCGTACTAACGAGAGCTTGGAGATTAATCATGCTGGTCTTTATGAGAACCTGACGGCCAATCATATCACTCATTAGCTCTGTGACCAACTGTACCTGCAGTGACCCGTCACTGCGAGAGACTCTTATTTCATGGCCGTAATGCTCTGTGTGAAGACTGCATCGGATTTTCCAATAAGATTGTTTTCATAGGAGACTGGGAAACCAGCTGGAACTTTTTGACCAATAGGAGTTTCTCGTGTTGTAGCACACACACACACACACACACACACACACACACACAGTCTTTGGGTTTTAATGTGTTATGGGGACTTTCCATAAAAATATTTGTACAAACTAAATTCTGTCACCTAACCCTTCCCATAAACCTAACAAAATCATTATACATTTTTATATTAAAAAAGAAAAAATAATAATAATTTAGTGTGATTTCAAATCCATTATTCTCATTATTAGGACCCAAAAATTGTAACATTTGGTCCTCACAATGTAAAGGTTTTCCTGGGCCACACAAACACACACTTGCATCATACTTGCAAATGTAATAATATTACTACATTTCTATTTAAAAAAAAATGCTGTTGTTTTGAACTGCCTCTTATTAATTAATCAACTTTTGCATCATAGTAATAAATTGTAATATATTATAATATTTTTTATGATATTATGTTTTATTTAAATAAATGCAGCCTTTTTTAGAAATAGATGCATAATATATAAATAAATAAATGTGTGTCTATCTATCTATCTATCTATCTATCTATATATATATATATACATAAGTCATAAAAAATGTTTAATTCCATTATCCTCTGTCTAAATCTTGATTGAATTGAGTTTGCTTACTGACTGAATCAATCTTAGCTAATGACTTGCTTGTTGACCGATTGATCGGTTATTATAAAAAGTTATAATGTCTGACTCAAAATAGACTGACTATGAAAGTGTAGTTAAAAGAAACATATCAGCAACAGTTGTACTGTAATAATGTTGAAAATATATAATTAGTAATACTTTTTTTATATGATTTATTATCATTTAAAAAAAAATAATAATAATTACTATATATTTTTTCTTAGTAAAGCCAAAGTCCAGTAGTAAATGCTCTAATGTCTGTGTGAGTCGGGTATGTTTTGTGATAGGCGGTTGGTGGGATTTGGTGCTCTTGAGGGGTGTTTGGTATGAAGTGGCTGGTTTTGTGTGTGTGTGGGTTCTTTTTTTTTGGGTGGGGGTAGGAGTTGGGGGCCTTAAACTCCAGTGGCCAGCATCCAGTAGAATAAATAAACACAGCTGCAAGCTGAGACCACCTTAATGTTGGTGTGTGTGTGTGTGTGTGTGTGTGTGTGTGTACTGGTATATATGGTTTATGAAGACACAAATGTGTATAATGACATGCGTACTACAATGTAAACATGGTTTATGCGGAAACTTCCTCTGTCCCTGTAAAACAAAAGGCTTAAAAAACAAAGTATAAAAAATACAGTTTGTACAGTATAAAAAACACTGCACCTATGGAGAGTCCCCGTAAACCACAAATGCAAGTATGAGTATGCCTGTGTGTGTGTGTGTGCACGTTGAATCCCTATTTTCATGGAGAACTACAATCTTTAAAACCTGCTAACACACAGATACACTTACACACATACACAAGATGTAAGGTGATCTAGGGAAAGGGCTGATTTTAAGGTTGATTTAGCAGAGCATTTAACACGGGGCATTCCTGAACTTGTGTAAAGCTCTCTGTGCTGAGACAAGGTCATACGTGTCTGTGAGCAACTATTAGACTCCTCGATGTGTGTGAGACATGGCTTTGTGATGATGAATGTGGGTTTATTCCACTGTAAGACGTGTGTGTGTGTGTGTGTGTGTGTGTGTGGCAGCTGGCTGTCTGTGTGATTGACATGGCTGAGCTCTTCCCCGCTGTGTTGAGGATGAAAGCAGATGCTCTCATTTCGTTCTCTCCCTTTTTTTCTCCCGTCTCTTCACATGCCCTCTGTAACCAGAATCCTCAACTTTCAGCCTCTCACAGAGCTGAAGATATGAGGGAGAGAGGGAGAGGGCGAGGGGAGATAAGAAAGGGAGGAAAAGAATTATTGAGTGGAGGAGAATCTTAGAAAGTGGATGAAAGAGATGAATTTTATCACATTGTTCTGTTATCATGCCTGTGTTTTGGCAGCGCAGTGCAGAAAATGAACATGCCAATTCAGTCTCAGCGAGTTAAGAAGCTTTCTGTTGCTCATATACATTCAGTCTGTCAGGGTGTTTTTATCTTTTTAGTGGCTTTGTTCCAAAACCTAGTGAGCTGACTACAGAAGCAGTATTTGAAGACATCTTAGGCATGTTCCCAACTCGAAGCCTGTTACAAATGGTTGGTTTCTTAAACGTGATTCATCCTAAAACACTGATTTTTGTTTTAATTCTGAGGCATTTAGGGGCAGGAATCAACAGGGATGGCTATTATATCACGAGAACGAGGCCATGAAAAATACTCTGTGTAATTGTTAGTATTTCAAAATTCTGATATATGATTTATTTTAATAAAATACTTTTACTGTAATACTTTTTTCCCCATAAATATTAACGTGAAAAACATTGATTCTTGACATTAGAATATTGTCAAGATGTTGTCATTGACATCTTGACTGATTCTTCACATTAGAATATCAGTAATCTCAGAATGCAATGTGACAAGTTCAGTTAAAACATAAATGGAAATATTAAAGTCATTTTTAATATTAAATGGTTTTTTTTTTGTCTTTTATGTTCACCAAGGCTGCATTTTATTTGATCAAAAATACATTTGAGTTTATTTTAAAATGTTATTTATTCCTGTGTTGGCAAAGCTGAATTTTCAGCAGCCATAACTCCAGTCTTTCAGTGTCACGTGATGCTTCAGAAATCATTCTAATATGCAGATTTTCCTTCTAAAGAAACATTTCACATGCACGGTTAAAAACAGTTTCTTTTCAGTATGTTAATAGATGGACTGGAGTTGTTTGGATTAGTGCTTAATATGTTTCTGGAAACCGTAATGCGTTATTTTTTAGGATTATTTGAATAGAAAATGTAACAGAATAACATTTATTTGAAATAAAAAAAGTAAAATAAAAAAAATCTTTTCTATCTTAGTGACCCCAGAATTCTATACAATAAAATTGTCAAATGTAAGTGAAATTTAAAATGCATTATTTGTTTTAGTTGTTTATCATTAAGCTTATCTACTTCATAATTAGTTTAGCAACATGCTAACGTCATACTCTTAATTACCGTGTCCTGTGCAGAGTGCTATTTGTGTACTGCCCTTCTGCCTATGTAGAGTGTTCCAAATCGGTCATTTCTGAGGTTCCATTACAGTTAGAACGCTGCCTACGTAGGCGGTGGGCAGAGAGACAGCTCACTAGGTTTTGAAACAAACCTTGCGTCTCTCTTTCTACTTTTGCACACACGCACAGTTTCCTTTGGATTTAATGGCTCCAGGGACGTATCCAGTCGAATGGTCTGCAGTCTGCTCATTCTCTGGAATAGATATGAAGACTCGCCACGTCCATAATGCTGTATATGTAATATCAGGCTCCCTCAGCTAACGTCTGTTTTCTCTTAGTGTGGAGTCACACCCACACGATCTCCAACCCAGACCTGGCTGACCCCTCCGTCACCTCTCACCTTGTCTTTTCTCACTGAGTTACAGACCTCCTATGTCGCTCCATTTTCTGTCCATTTCATTCTTCTCTTGCGTAGTCAGCAGCCGAAGTCTGTCATTACAGTGGAGACACTCACACACGTACACACACACACACACACATGCATATTTATTCACACTCCATCATTCAGCAGAGTCACATATTTCCCCTGACAGCTTCTATATTAAGCACCCGAGTTTTTGTCTTTTGCAACATTGAGACCAAATAAGTAAATCTAACCCTCTGTTGACTCACCACAGAAAGTAACGAGGGTTGTGTGTGTGTGTGCGTGTGTGTTAGGCCATTCATGACTGTGTACCATGGTTTGCAACAGCCCACATTTTCCCACTTTCCTCAAAGTTAGCACACCAGTTTTCCACACGGCCGGGTAGAACCGTAACACAACATTACCGCAACGTTAATCCTCACAAAAAAGCTGTGTTAAAGTTTCTGTGTGTTTGCTTTGTGTTCGCTGTTAAACAGAGTACTACAGTTGGGCTCTGACGGCAGATTGTAATAATACACACTGCTGTGACTACAGTTAAAGGACTGTTTGAACCAAAACTTAAATTCTGTCGTTGTTTTCAAACCCTTGCTCTTCTATGGAACAGAAAAGAAGACATTTTGTTTTCTGCCTGCACAATGAAAGTTAGTGGGGTCTAAATGCTCATGTTTTGACCCCATTGACCTTCATTGGATGAAAAGAAAGACAATGGTTTGGCATGACATCTGTTAAGTCTACATGAGTTTTAAAATAATTACTTCATATTTGTTCTTGGGGTTTTGGTTAGCGCCGATGACAGTCATTTTCATAATGTGTGCCTGTATCATTGTCAAGGGAATTAATTCTACATTATAATGACAAAAAAGTTACTTGAAACGTGTTTAAAGAAATCGAGTGCCACAGCAGTGCAGGTGTGAGTGTGTGTTTGTGTGTGAGACTTCAGACTCGAGACTCAAGACAGACCTTGTTTGTCCATTAGAGCGTGAGAGGAAGTCCAGACCGCACCGTTTGAAGTGATGCAAAGTTCTGGTGTGTAAATGTGTGTGTTTGTGAGTTGCATTTACTTACTGGAAATGAAAAGATCCCACATCTGTCACGTTATTCCACTCATAAATAATTCATATTTGCTCTCTGTCTCTCTCTCTCTCTCTTTTTTATGCTTCTGTCTTCGGTTCTGTCCAGTAAAGTTGACAGATGTTTCTCTATCTGTCACACCTGTTTTATGATTTATTTATCCAGAGTCACACGTGCGCACACGCTTTTTTTTATATCTGTCATGTATTATTAATAAGCAGGAAAGACCATTTATGCAGTACATTATTAGGTGGAAAATTATTAGCGCACACAGGCACTTTTCTTTTGTAATGTTGGGGTTTGCCAGTAAAAACAACGGTTGTTAGGGCAGCATATGTCACATGGACACACACACACTCTAAGTCACTCTTTCTGAGTTATGCTTTAAAAAGACTGGGGAAGAAGTGACACAGAAGAGAGATCCTGTGTGTGTCTGTGGTCAAGAGAAAGAGACCGTTTGCCAAATGGCATCTGTATGCAGAGAACAGTGTACCACTGTAACGCATCATTTCAGAAACACTGAAGGAACATAGTGTGTGTGTTTGTGTGTGTGTGTGCTGAGCTGATGACCTGTCCTCTGTTGAGAAAGGAGGATAAGTGCACTGCTTACTGCGTATATGAAGCATATACTACATACTACTTTTTAAATAGTATATGTAATTAGTTTATAAAGTAGTATTTATGAATACTATTTTCTTTATAAACAATGTGTTATATAGTCTACCATTCAAAAGTTTTGTCCGCAAGTTTAAAAAAAAATATATATAATACTACTAATTAGGGGTGGGCGATATCTCGATATTTAAAATATATCGAGATATTTTTTAAACACGATATGGATTTTGACATATCGTATATATCGATATGTTGTTTATATTTAATTCTGATTCCGCCACTTTGCTTCTTTGCCTTCTCTGTGCTTTCCTCGCCCCCGCTCGCTCGCCCCCGCCTCCTTGCTTTTGTCCCCACTCCCTTCGCGTGTATAGAACTAGTCTAAAAAACAAAGTCTAAAAACAAAAGGAAAACTGGCTCCATTATATGGAGATACTTTGGTTTTAAGGCGTAGGACGAACAGAAGGCAGATGTCTAACGTAGGGCCCAATGATTTCCGCGATGCAGAAAACGCGGACGGAATCCAGTCATAAAAACGGTATTTACAGTTAAACGCGGAATGTCACGGAATTGGTTAAATTTTGAATGAATTATCAAAAGTAGGTCATGCACTTAAATCAAATCGCAATATAGACTAATATCTGCAAATATTAACCCAGAAAAGTCTATTTAAATATGAATCCTGCATGTTCTGCGTGTCTGTGTTAACGAATGGAGCAGAAGCGCGTCTTCATTCATTAAACACACGGAAGCGCGTGATGTTCGCGCTGATTTCAGCGTCTTTCCTCTCACTGATAAAGATGTGAACACATGAGGAACATCTCCAGAACTGAACGAGAGTCACTTCATGAGCATCTGACCATTTGATTTGAGTAAAATTAGCTCATATCACATCATAGACTGTAGTATTACATACACAGAACTGTAAAGGTAAACCCGTCAAAATAAAAGTATTTGGCAGAAATATTTTAATATTGTTCAGCAGAATGTACATAGCCCACTACTACTATTATTAAAATGAAATGAACATATTTTTTTAAGGAATAATCACACAACATTTCTTCCATGTTTTATTTTTAATAGTAAATCCCCTTTGTTTACCAAAAAATAAAGTTTGCTTAATTTTAAATAATTAAAAGATAAATTAAATAAATGTTTTATGCCTTCATTTGACAACCAGAAAAATGTAAATACACAGAATTTCTGAAGGGAAAAAATTTCACATAAGGCTATTTTAAGATTTTTTTAAACTAATTAAGTTGTTTTTATGCATTTAAATAATTACACATGCTAAAACACAGAATTAGGTAACAATAAAGCATATGGTGAAGAAAAAAAATAAAACGTTTCATAGGGCCCTAAACATGTAATATTTGGCATATTTGTTTTTGCAGTAGTTTTAGGGGGGTTATTTTTCCTGTAAAGATATCGAGATATATATCGCATATCGAGATATAGCAAAATATATCGAGATATATTTTTTGCTCCATATCGCCCAGCCCTACTACTAATAATATTATTTTAAGTCTGAAAGGATGCATTAAACTTTTTAAAAAGTACAGTAAAGGCATATGATGTTGCATTTTTTTTCTTTTTCAAATAAATCCTGTTCCTTTGAACTTTCTAATATAGTATCTTGAAGTATCTTGTATTAGTATCTTGATTAGTATCATATTATATTGAAGAAAACTGTATCAAGGCTCCACAAAAATAATTAGGCAGCACAACTGTTTTTCAAAATTGAAATTAGCACCAAATCAACATATTAGAAAGTCTGTGGGATCATGTGACACTGAAGACTATAATAGCTGCTGAATATTAAGCTGTCGTCACATCAATAAATTACATTTGAACATATATGAAAATAGTAAAAAAGGTTGTTCTAAATTGTAAAAATATTTCAGAATATTACATATTATTACTGTGTTTTATTAATCAAATTAAATGCAGCAATGGCATATGATATATGATATGATATGATATGATATGATATGATATGATGACTAAAGAAATACCAAAACAACGTGTGTGTGTTACCCAGAGCTGTGTGCAGGTGTGTAATTTGTATAATCTGGTGAATAAATGTAGTATGTAATAATTCCTGTAGTAGCTCCTGTCGATCAGCCCACACTCACGAAACAGGAGAGCTCAGCTTTCTCCTTTGAGAGTGTGTATGTGCTGTCCACATTTACACAGTCTGCTGTTGGGTCATCAGTCAGCTGTGGTAATCTTTGTGATGACAGCCGCTGGCTTTAGCAAAGAATAGAGTTTCCATAGCAATACGTGACCATGTTAGCTATTTATCCCGAAATCTGACGGTCATCAAACCACAGTGTCATGTAGGAGGAGGGAGACTTGTGGAGCCTCGGCATGCTGTGTGTGTATTTGCGTTCGTGTGTGTAAATGTGTTTGTGCGCAAATGTATTTAGACATGTGGGTAATATCATTTCTCTGCTGTCTGTCTGTCAGTGTGCCCGCCTTGAGAATTCAAAAGCATCTCTTCGGTGATCACAGGCTAACTGGCCATCCTTTGAGTGCCCGTGTGTGTATGTAAGGAGGTGATAAGTGACTTAATGAGTTTTCTTACCTTCTCACCCGCTGTATCTAATGGAGCATCTCACACTCTTAACTGACATGTTTTAAATGATGCTTTCAGGACCCCATCATCTTTCGTCACTTTTGTGCATGCATGTAGATTGTTAGGAGTTTGTTGCACGTCTGAGTTCAATAGTCCTCGTGGAGATGCTTGGGAAGTGAACATGACAGCCTTACTATATGTGCATGCACACAAACACGCATTCATACACGTATGTCCTTATCCAACCCCATCTGACCTGGCCGATCCAGTCACCTCCTCATCTGGTTCTGCTTTGCCCCTCCCTTAGGGCCAGGAAATAGTTGAAGAGCCATGCGTTTCCCTGGGGCCACATTTCACAGGTGCACCACTGTTTGTCTCTTGCCTTTTACATATGTCTTAAATAATAGAAATAACAAATATGGCCCTACCCAGGGAGAAACAGGACCCACTCTGAGCTCCACGCAGACCCCTGAACCTCCACGTTCAATCCATGCACACACATTTACTTCTGCACATCTGTCTGTCTGTCTGTCCATCTATATTATTTGTATAGCTTTCTCTCTGTCCTTCTGATTCTATCTGTCTGTGTCTGTATGTGTATCTCTCTATTCATTTGCCTTCCTAGCTGTTTCTGTTCTCTCGATCAATTTGTCCTTGTAGTTCTATCTGTTTATCCATCTATCTGTCTTATCTCTCTAGACATTTGTCTGTCTGTCTCTCGATTCATTTATTCATGTAATTCTCTCTATCTATCGATCTATTCAGATGAGTAGATTACTTACAAATTACAGATTACATAATGAAAAATGTAGTTAGTTACGTAATCAGGTTACTTATTTTAGGTAATCTATTCTGACTACTTTTGAAATTACTTTTTTTTGTTTACCATTTAAATGTAGCATGATATATATTTAAAAAAAATGTACATCAAAAACTGCAGTAGGAACTGCAGTGTTTAAATTGATAAAAAGCTTATGATTCAATTATAAAAATGTGACATCAATTAATTAAACCCTTCTTATTGAAATATTAACTTCCTTAGAGAACAGCTGTTTGTTTCATACATGGTCTAATTATATAAGGGGTGTTTTCCCCTAAATTCAGAAGCTTGGTTTGTATATTGTAATTTCAGAATTTGTGAACACGGTTTATTCTTAATGGTATGACACACAGCGGGATTTTTAGAGAGGAAAATTTAAAAGAAGAATTAGGCAGAATAAATAATAAAGAATTTAAATAATTCATTGCCATTGTGTAAATAATATGTAATCACGTAATCCTTAAAGTAACCGTTATCTGATTGTGAGCATTATAAAATCTTAATACTGTAATTACAAGTACTTTTTGGAATCTGATTACATAATCCAGATAACATGTAATCAGTCACCCTGCTCTGGCTGTCTGTTTGTTTGTTTTAGTTTTTTGATCTTTGTATAATATCATACAATTTATTTATTTATTTATTTTTTTAGAAGTGCGCATGTGTGCACGCACACACAGACATTGAATGAAAAGCAGTTCATCCACAGACACACACACACACACACACACACTGGCCATGATGCACAGTAGTTTGAAGGGTCTGGTGGAGCCAGTGAAACTAGAGTACTATTTCATGTCACATTTAAACATCTTAATGACACTGCAGTCTGCCATGCACCCCCCGCATTAATCATCTCTGCACTCTTACGTTACACACACACACACTCATGCAGTATCCAGATGTGCGCGCTGATGCATTTGATTGGATAATAGGCTTGGAGGGACTGTTTAATGGTCAAAGTTTCTGCTTTAGGATTTAGGGGTGAAAGGTCAAACACTGCTCTGCCCATTAAACCTGCCCGGTGGGTGTTGGGATGTGGGTGTGCGCTTGGGTGGGTGGCAGGGTCCTCGATTACTTGTAAATTCACCCACAGAGCAGGTTAAAGAACCCCTATTTTATTACACAATTAAACATTTTCATAGTTTGTAGCTTTACAGTCCACCACACTCTGTATTTCTCTCTCATAATCCTTTGCCATATTGATTTAATATCATATCATATTATATTTGAACTGCCAAAAATTAGGTTCATGCGATATGAATACTCTCATGCACATACATAATCTGGACATGATCAGATATGACATGAGGGAAGTAGAATGTTGTTTTTCTGTGGGTTTTTTGGGATGTTGACTAATATGTCCCTCTTCTAGAGGAAGATAAAGTAGTTATTCAATCACAGTTTGACAGGAGTGTAGTCACGCCAGTACACTTCATTATTGTGTAAAAGTGTGTGATCGAGAGGGAGCGAGGCAGTGAGAGAATGCTAACATTTGTGTAAATGGCCTGAATGGTTCCTCTGTTTAAATCTCAGGAAATCAGTAGAGACTGGCTGCT
Source organism: Carassius auratus (assembly GCF_003368295.1). NCBI lineage: Eukaryota > Metazoa > Chordata > Actinopteri > Cypriniformes > Cyprinidae > Carassius > Carassius auratus. The sequence goes on from NC_039262.1 coordinate 11,922,280, forward strand.
TGACTGAGTGAGTGCTTCCTGTCTCTACAGGAAGTGCTGGCTTTTAGAAGGAGGAGAGGTCATTTAGAACAAGAGTGTGAGTGTTTGTGTGAATGTGTTATCTCGATATCTGTGTGTGTGTGTGTGTATATATATATGAGCTATGGGGGAGTGGGGTAAGCTAAGCCACATTTCACTTAAGCTGTTCTCTAGGCAAGAAGGAAGAGGCAAAACTTGCATAGCTAATTAAAGTTCAGGATGTCTGCTTTCAACATGAAATTTGAAGAAAGCTTATAACAAAGGGCCATATAATTTCTCTAAAGTCAAGTCACACAACCTGCCCCCTGTGAGGGGTAAGCACTGTTTTTTCATAGGATAAATATGAAGATAAAGACAATTCAATTTTTTTTTTTAAATCATAATCACCTTTCCAAAATTTAGCTTGCAGTTAATTCATATTTTTATAAACCAACCAGGTAGAAGTTTTCATATTTAGAATTTCAATGTAGTGAAACATTTCTTTATCAGTTTGTTACAATGTTTGTTATTAGTTCAAGTATTTTTAATAGTATTTTCTGCATTTGGAGTTTAAGCTCTGTATAACCATTGCTTGACCCGCTGCAAAAGTTTTTTATTTGGGGAGGTTATTATTTCGTGGATTACCTTTAAATGATTTATACATTTTCAACATGCATAATATATATTTTTAGACCTGATTACATTTGCATTGACAGAAAATTATTTTTACTTGCCATAGAAAATATTTACTTTGCAAATGCAGTTTTATTAATCACAGGCAGCTGTATTTGATGGCCACTTTTTAAGTAATCACTTGACACAAAATATACACAATTTACCAGATTAAGAGGTGGATAGCCTTTGACACATCTTACCCCACTCTCCCCTTTGTCTCGTCATCATTTACCAGAAAATTTGCAGATGTTTTATTTAATTGCCAAAATTATTTATATTATATTTTTTTATTGCAGAGAATCCATATCTTTTGTGGATTTATTGCATGTTTGTTATCATTAGTTTCTCCATAACTGCTCTGTTCATTATGTTCTGTGGCCTTTTTTTCTTTGCAGTATTTAATCAAAAAGTCATTTGCCTCATTTCAGGCTCGTGCAGCCAAACACAATCAAAACCTGATCACACAAACCATGTGGGGTGTGCAGGAAGCTTGAGCGCGCTCTCCACACACACACACACACACAGCTGGGTCTTGTTATAGTCTTTACAGTAGCTGACTCTCACTCTATGTTATTAGAATTGTGTTGTACTACTGCCGTAGCTCAGAATTTATGCAGTACAGGTGTTGAAGAATCACACACACCATCACGCTCGTGATCTATAGCCTCTGCTATGCGTACAGTCTGGTATTTCTCCCCCTACCCTTCACACACACACACACTGTCTGACTCACACACACCTCCCTGCAGGTTGAACATATCACAGTCTGTCTGGCTGAAATTGCAACACATGATTCTGATTTCAGGGCCTTCAAATCCAATATGAAAAAAATGTATTGCATTATAACTTCATATATTTCTAACTGAAGTCTGTGCGTTCTTGTGCGCACATGTATGTCGCTGCACATTCATGAGGTTGGGTATTTCAGTGTTTGTGTTTGTTTATGTCTCACTAAGTGAATAGAGAGTGGTGGGTTTGTGTGTGTGTGTGTGTTTGTGTTGGTAGATGTGGTATTTCCTTTGCAGGAATGTGAGTTTAAATAGCTCCACAATGTCAGAACATTTCGGCAACAGACTTTCAGCGCTGTGACCAAACTTCCTCTCTTTAGGAATTTTAATGGTTGTTGAGCATTAACAACTATTTTCTGAAAATTCTTAAATCAGAGTTTCAAACCAAAGCTGGAAGGTTCATGTAGTTCGTACCTTTTTGGCAGCCTTTTTTAAATAAACACGTGCCTTGTGGTATTACCGGTTGACTTTAGACATGTTTTCAATGAAAGCGATGATAAAATCATTTCTTTTACATTGCGATCTAAAAGAAAATTGAATATTGTATTTTATTAGGCATACATGAGCTTCTGAGATACACATCCACATATGCGCACGCAGGGAATATAAAATAACTGAATCCCAGCTTTCCATGACCAACAGCGATATAAAAGTGGAGGGTCAAATTTTACCCAGCATTCCTGACACACAACCTCATAGTTCACATACATTCACATTCTCACAAATGGGTATTCATTAAGGACACACAATATATTGGTTTCCAATATAAATAGTAATTAACTGTTATCACAATTTTATTATCATTGTCATCGCCTTATTTTTTTTCCATTTACATATTTCCCCTAAACAACAAAAATTATAAGGTTTTAATTGCTAATTTTATTTTGAAGCGCAATTTTATGGCATCTGAATGGCAAAATAAATATTGGCCATTCTTTTTGTTTTTGACCTTTTAATATAAAAAGAAATAATCATTTGGATCTGAAGATTTCTATATCAGTGCAATCTTCTTTTTTTCTAGTTTATTCTCATCACTCGCACACACACGCACAAACACACATTTTGAGGGATAACCTTGAGGTGTTTTGTAAAACGGTGTGTTTGACACAGATGATTATCTGTAGTAATGGTTAACAGCCGATTCTATTTGATAATGTCCATTTTGTTTAAGTGGCCAGATGCCATCAAACCCACACACACATGCATGTTTCATTATTATCTGTCATCATTTTTGAAGACTTTTTAAAAATGCAGAATCTGACAAAATTAGAGTGAAATATGTTCCTTGTGGTCCACACACACACACACACACACACACACACACACACACACACACACACACTAAGCCGCTACGCTCACATAAACACACCACACATTTCCCTGATGACTCACTTTCACTCCTAAACACTTTTTAATACACACATGATGATCTCAGAGGTGGTCTGCGTGACCCTGGGAATTGTCCGCATATTTAGCGAAAACACCTCCAGAGAAGAGCTCTTTCTTACGGTTTGTTTTGATTCTTTTTAGTTCTCCGATTTCATTGGAGTCCGCAGGAGTCCAGAGCAGCAGCCATACAATGTCTTTTCCCAGGCTAATAAGGTTTTAATTAGGGTTTAAGCTGTATATTTGAAATAGACTGACAAGAGGTTAAACCATCCCAGATCGGGTGAATAACTCCACCCATCCTCCTCAAATGAAATCAGATCTAGTATAGAAGCGCTGCAGATATTAAAGCCGAATTAAACAAACAGGTATCCGAGGTTCAGGCAGTGCTGATCTTTAACAGTTATCAAAACAGCACATTCTGTACATACCTCCACCGCTGCCAGCACCTCGGGCCAAGCGCAAAACACTGACGAGGCTTTTGTCCTCTCTTCCTTA